>NC_079190.1:47641428-47651428 GCF_029499605.1 Hyla sarda
CCCGGACAGCCGTTGGCTGTCCGGGCATGCTGGGAGTTGTAGTTTTGCAACATCAGGAGGTCCGCAGGTTGGAGACCACTGCCTTAGACCTATATCTAAAAAAAAAAAAAGTCAGACATCCAGTACAACAACTGGCTATGATGTTACTTAAACACCTAGATTTATAGAGAGAAATCCTAAAGACAGGGACAAAGTATCATTATGCCTAGCAGTATTGTAACAAATATTTTCCTAAAACAGAAAAAGAATAAGTGGCACACGGACACAATGATGCAAAAAATACTATATCAATTAAAAAAGAAAATTTAAAAAAGAAACTTACTGACTAACAAATATTTACACATTTACTTTCTAATATATCTTTAGTATATATTACTATGTAAAAAAATATTTTCCTTATATATTTTTCTCATTTTTTTTTAAACAATTAAATCTGCTACCATGAAACTTTTACTGTGTATTAGATAAAACTAAGACATCCCCATCCCCACTAGTATCAAAGAGGAGCAGCAGCAGCATGCTAGAATGTTACAAATGTACCGATTAGCAGTGTACTACCAAATGCATTTCATCAAATGACCAAAAATTATTCTATACACACATATATACAACTTAAATCTAAAAAGTTCTATCAAGATAAAACAAAATGTAAAAAACTAAATAAAAAAAGGAAGGCAAAGAAAAGCAGCAGCAGCATGCTAGAATGTTACAAATGTATGGATTAGCAGTGTACTACCAAATGCATTTCATCAAATGACCAAAAACAATTCTATTCCCACATATATACAGCTTAAATCTAAAAGTTCTATCAAGATAAAACAAACAATGTAAAAAACAAAACAAAAAAGAAAGCAAAGAAAAGCAGCAGCAGCATGCTAGAATGTTACAAATGTACGGATTAGCAGTGTACTACCAAATGCATTTCATCAAATGACCAAAAACAATTCTATACACACATATATGCAACTCAAATCTAAAAGTTCTATCAAGATAAAACAATGTAAAAAACTAAATAAAAAAGAAAGCAAAGAAAAGCAGCAGCAGCATGCTAGAATGTTACAAATTTATCTATTAGTGTACTACCAAATGCATTTCATCAAATGACCAAAAACTATTCTATACCCACATATATATATACACAACTTAAATATAAAAGTTCTACCAAGATAAAACAAACAATGTAAAAAACAAAACAAAAAAGCAAAGAAAAGCAGCAGCAGCATGCTAGAATGTTACAAATGTCCAGATTAGCAGTGTACTACCAAATATAAATGCATTTCATCAAATGACCAAAAACAATTCTATACCCACATATATACAACTTAAATCTAAAAGTTCTATCAAGATAAAACAATGTAAAAAAACAAAAGAAAAAAGAAAGCAAAGACAAGCAGCAGCAGCATGCTAGAATGTTACAAATGTACAGATTAGCAGTGTACTACCAAATGCATTTCATCAAATAACCAAAAATTATTCTATACGCACATATATATATATATACACACACACACACACACACACACACACAACTTAAATCTAAAAGTTCTATCACGATAAAACAAACAATGTAAAAAACAAAAACAAAAAAGAAAGCAAAGAAAAGCAGAACTTACTGTGAAGAAAAGCTCCATAACTCTGCTGTCCAGGAGGGTTTCACGCCAGGACTCTGTCGGCTTTAACATCACATTTTGGGAGGACTCAAACATGGCTATATAATGTCTGCCCAGTTATCTGGTGTCAAGGTCAACAATAACATTCCTGCGAGCCTTTAAAGAAGGGAGGAAAAAAAAAAAAAAACAGGAGCCTGTAGTGTAGCAGCATCCACTAGACAAGAATGCAATGGAAACAGGCTTTAAGCTTCTTCACATACGCTGCATAATTCATGCATGAGGCCAGGGAATACAAGGTATTAGGCCGTGATATAGAAGAATGCCCCAGGAATGCCACATAACGGTTTGATCATCATTATGCCGAATGCCACCTCGTACAATCACATTGCCCTCTTTCCTGTCATATTAGCCCCCTACTTATCAAACAAACCACATGACAGGTGCAGCCCTTTATGCAAAACTGCAGCTTTTTATCCCCCCCCCCCCCCCCCTTCGTTGCTGCTTTGTCCTTATCTCCATTCAGGAAAACAAGTGCGATAGGAGTCCATTATAGCGGGGGCTCCACTGGAAAGTAACTCTTGTATGCTCCACTCTTTAAGGGCAATAGAGCAGAGATGATAAGGAAGTAATACTTGGGTATTTATAGAAGTGTTGGTAACAAGGAGATGAAAGCCAGGGCACTAAATGGACGTAATATCAGGGGTCTGAACAGCTAAAAAGAACAAACATCATTCACAATGACTTCTATTTTCTCATTCACGTCACTTAAATCAGAAGAGTTTGAGTCAATCCTGCGGGGGGCTGGGGGCGTATGTCAATTGATTTAGAAAGCTTAATGTATTGTACACACACTGTTCATGCGAATACGCTCATGTTTGTTGGACTCACTATTTTACATAACTACAAACTCCTTGGAGGAAAGTGTAGGTTACAGCTTAAAGGGGTACTCCGGTGGTCAACGTGTTTTTCCGTTTTTGACTTATCCTATTTGTTGTTTAGGCGACTCTATTTCCGTTCTTTGTTGTCTTTTTATCCCCCACTTTGTTTTCCTATCTTTGCTTCTATTTCCTGGTTCTTGCTGTGCTGAAAACTACAAATCCCAGCATGACACATGCCTTGCTGGTTTGGGGCGGCTCTTTTTTTGTTCCGCCCTTTACCCATCCTACTATTTTCCCGGGTCAGCCCCCTTATACACCGCACACTAATATCATCAGCCCTGGTTGGGATACACTGTCATACACACACAAAAGGGACTACAACTCCCAGCATGCGTCATTCAGGAGTCTTCAGTCTGTGGTATAACACCAGTATGCTGCCTCTGTAGTCTCCTGGGGGTTGTAGTTCACCACACCTCTATAGGGCATACACCAGTGTTTCCCAACCAGGGTGCCTCCACGTGTTGCAAAACTACCAATCCCAGCATGCCCTGGCAGCCTTTGGGCATGCTAGGAGTTGTTTTGCAACAGCTGGAAGCACACTGGTTGGGAAACACTGGTGTAACATGATTTGTATGCGGAATAGGCAAGAATAGTGTTTCCCAACCAGTGTACCTCCAGCTGTTGCAAATCTACAACTCCCAGCATGCCCAAAGTCTGTCAGGGCATGCTGGGAGTTGCAGTTTTGCAACAGCTGGAGGCACACTGGTTTGTAAACACTAGCATACACACACACACACACACACCAGGGACTACAACTCCCAGCATGTGTCATTCAGGAGTCCCCCCCCCCCTCCCCCTTCACATATAGAGATCATTCCCAGTATGAGATTTCTTCCCCTGCAGTCCATACATCCCCGGCCCGTGCAACTTCTCATCCTCCCCTTCAGATAACACTTATCTTCTCTGTGAGGTTCTTCTCCTGTGCAGACCTGCGTCCTTAGAATACAGAGCAGGGGGGAGGGGAGGAGCTGTGTACTCAGCTGGATGAGATGAGGGGCGTGGCTTATTCCTCTCATGCAGACAGAGAGGGGGAAAAAAAAAAAGCTGTGACATCTTGTCCACAACAGACTCAGAACTGTGGACAATGGTAAAAGAAAATCCTCTGAACTACAGAACTTCCTGCCAACAAACAGGTAAGAAAACACATACATGCTGCCAAAACATATAACATGTACAGTATATTGCAAAAAAACTAAAAACTTACAAAGAAGATGCCATATAGTCAAAAAAACTAACCACCGGAGTACCCCTTTAAGGGTCCGTTCACTGATTTTCTGCAGCACATTTGATGCGGAATATCCGTTGTGGATTATGCTACCATTGACTTCAATGGGTCAGTAGAAAAATCTGCAATAGTGGCAGATCTGCTGATTTTCCGCTGACCCACTGAATTCAATGGCAGCAAAATCCACTTGGATTCTCTGCAGCAAATAAGCTCTAGAAATCTGCAGGAAATCTGCTCGTGTTAACTGACTCTAAGGGCTCATTCACACAAGTGGATTTATTTTCAAACTTTCAAATTTCCATAAGCTACCCGCAGCAGATTTTCGCAAGCAAAATCTTGAAGGCAATAGGGTCTGCAGCGGATTTTCAACAGTAGAGATTCCGCTGGTGAAAATCTGCTGTGAGTAGCGCACGGAGGCCCCGCTCCTTTTCAAACTCACAGCGGGAGATAAGCTGTGAGTATGAAAAGAAATGTGCTCGTCCGAACAAGCCCTTAGGGTACATTCACACGAGCGGATTTACAGCGGATTTTACGCTGCGGATCCGCTGGTGAAGGCCCCGCTCTATGCTGTCTTTACATGTGCCTGCTGGTAGCGGCAATACGCCGCGATGAGCAGACACACTGCAGCGATGTGCGCGGCATACTCGCACATCGCGGCCACTCTCCTTGCTCTGAGCTAGGCAGAGAGCTCCCGCAATGTACGAGTATACTGCGACTCTCACATCGCAGTGTGTCTGCTGGTAGCGGCTTATTAACAGCATAGAGAGAGTCTTCACCAGCGGATCCGCAGCAAAATCCGCTGCGAAAATCCGCTCGTCCGAACGAGCCCTTAGGCTATGTTTACACAAGAGAATTTCACACAGATTCCACAGCAGCAGAGTCCCATTGATTTCAATGGGATTCTGCTGCACTGTTCACATAGCAGAATTGTCATGCTGGAAACATCTTGTGCGGAAATTCAAATTCTGGTGTCCGCAGAAAGAATAGATATGTCTATTCTTTCTGCGGACTTGGCATGGAATGCATTGCAGTCTACGAGATAGCACATTCCCGAACAGTCCTAAAGCCGGTATGTTCGGATGCAATGTTTACACAGAGATTTTCTGCGCAGATATCGCCATGTGAAGATAGCCTATGAGTGCGTTCACACAGGCAGATTTGTTTTCAAACTCTCAGCATGTTTTCCTCTTCCCGATGACGTGGGGATGCAGGAAGTATTTACCTGACCCCAGTTCACTTGGCGGTGCGTGACCTGAAGAAGTGCCGGGAGCGGCACGAAATAGCCATCGTCCTCTGACGCCCCGCTATGCATTGATTTTACTTGCACTAAGAAAATAAAGAAGCCTACCTGATCACCTTAAACGTGAGTGCCCCCGCATTGTTTCTTTCTTGTTCTACGTATGGACTTTGTTCCCTTCGGCGGGTTGTGCACCAAGGTGCAATGGAGAGAGGGCTCCGAACTATAGCCTCACTGCTGAGACCGGTATATCTGATTGCTAACCAGACGTGTACATCCACGCCATACCAGTGCCAGCCATTTGCTGTTCTATTGTTGATGTTTTCCATAGAGTTTTAATGGGGGGGGTCTTTCCGCAGCGGAATAAGGCTGTTTACACGGCAGAATTTCTGCACAGAATTCTGCATAAACTAATTACTCATTCACGTCAATGGATTTCCTGCAGCAGAAATCCTGCTGTGTAAATGGGACAGCTGAATCCTATTGAAGTGTATTGGCTATAAATTATGCGGAATTCCAAGCAGAAATTCTGGCGTGTGAATATAGCCTTACCGCTGTGAAAAATCCGCCACAGACCCATTGACTTTCTGGGACTTTGAAATCTGCAGCATTAGATGTACGGAAGATAATGTATGCAAGAATACACACCTGTGGATAGGAGATAAGTGTCTGAAAAGATCAGTTTCCCGGACTACACATTTAAAAGGTAAGTGCTATCCACTAGTGTAAAAAAAAATAAAAAATAAAAAATAAAAAAAAAATACTCAAATATACTATACTAAAATCGACTGAACCCAGTGCCGTTGGAAAAAAGAGAGATAAGACGGCACCAGAGCAGGGGTGCTAAACCATAGGAAGCATTAGATGTAATGCAAAATATAAATACAAAAAACTTTGGCCACGTTAACATCTGCATTGAAGGCTCCGTTCAGGACTCTGTTGCAGATTCTGTTCATGAGTGGAAACAGACAGCCGATACGCTGCATGATTGACACCAATGGAGCCAGACGGACCCACTGATTTTAATGGGGTCCATCGGGTTTTCATCTTGTGTCTCATTTAATCTGAACAATACATACTGCATGCAGAGTTTTTTTTGCCAAGTTATTTAAAAGTATTCTGCAACATAGGCTCCAAGCTGAGCCTCCGACGCAGACCTTAGCCTTTGTTGTCCATGGCAACCAGCTCAGCTTTTGATTTTTAACCTGCTCTATTAAAATGAAAGCTGTGTTCTAATTGGTTGCTATAAGCAAAAAAGTTATTTTACACATCTTTGATTATCTTCTCCCATAACTCAAAAGGTTACCTGTGCTTGACTTGAGCTCTGTTTCCCAAATTGTAAAGTGCTGAAAGATACATAGTCTATCCCTGCATTCTTAGGGTGCGTTCACACTGAGTAAATGAAGAGGAATTCATGAGTAATCATTTTCGCAAATAAAATCTTGATTTTTTGCTTCACGCGGAATAAATTTCGTGCAGAAAAAAAATAAAATAAAAAAAAACATCGACTCCAATAGGTTTTTACTTGCAAATTCTGCATGGAGAATGAACATGTTCCTTCTTCAAGCGGAAGGGAATTCAGCGAGCAGAATTTACTCCGTGTGAACTGTGAAGCGGAAAATACATTGAAGTGAATAGAAAATTACCGTATTTATCGGCGTCTAACACGCACTTTTAAAACTTAAATTTAAGGCAAAAAGCCTGCCTGCGTGTTGTACGCCGATAAGTTTTCTGGTCAATGATTAACAAGCGGCTGCTTGTTAAGTATTAACAGCACGGCCGCAGCCACTTTTAAATGAGTCTCCCGCTCTGCTTGTAATTTTTCTTACCGACACCCCCCCCCCCCATCATTCCCCCTTTTCCTTGCTTTTCATAGTTTTTTTTTTTTTTTTTTTCCTTACCTGGCTGCGCTTCGGCTTTCTTGCAGGCTGTGGTCAGTGGAGCAGATGAGTGACGTCCTCTCCCGGCTTCTCTGCGCGGCATCAGTGACGTCACTTTTCATTTCCTGAAGTTGCCGAACTTTGACTAGTGGCGGTTGCAGGAAGTGAAAAGTGACATCACTGATGCCGCCCAGAGGAGCCGGGAGAGGACTTCACTCATCTGCTTAACTGACCACAGCCTGCAAGAAAGCCGAAGCGCAGCCAGGTAAGGAAAATAAAAAAAACTATGAAAAGCAGGGAAAAGGGGGAATGATGAGGAAGGGGGAAGTCTTCAACCTGCAGACCTCCAGATGTTGCGAAACTACAACTCCCAGCATGCCCGGACAGCCAACGGCTGTCCGGTCATGCTGGGAGTTGTAGTTTTGCAACATCTGGAGGTCCACAGGTTGAAGACCACTGGGCTATAGGAGGAACATGATGGGGGGGGGGGATGATAATGAGACAGGGTGGGGGGGGAAATGATGAGGGAGGGGGAAATGATTAGGGGCATGATGAGGGGGGAAATGATGAGACAGGAGGAAAGGATGGTGGGGGGAGGCACTAAATGCTTAATGTCTATGGCTAGTGGTGGTCTATGACAGGGGGAAATGATTGTGGGGGGAGGCACTAAATGCTTAATGTCTGTATGGCTAATGGTGGTCTATGACAGGGGGATATATTGAGACATGGGGGGGTGGCGATGAGAGGGGTAAATGTGGCCCAGGGACTGATAAAAAGGGAAGGAATGATGTGGCACTGGAGGGGACGGGACCAAACTGAGGTGCAGAAGAAAACGAAGTTGGGGGGATGATGTGGCATTTAGTCCAAGTCATTTATTTTACATTTTATTTTTTTACTTAAATTTCCCTGTTAAAATGGGGGTGCATGTTATATGCCAATGCGTGTTATACGCCAATAAATACGGTAGCTGCTAAATAATTTCAAGCTGAAAAAGCTAGTGGAATTACTCAAGGAAACTCCTCTTGAATTCCTTAGTGTGAACGCACCCTTAACAAGCACAATGCCACAGGACTTTAAAGGGAATATGCCAGCAGGAAATACAGTGAAGCCTCTAAAGAGACAGCCCCCTTATCCAGACCAGATTTTGCGTAATGGATTTTCAGTCCACCATACATTATGTATGGCGCATTTTCCTTGAGAAAACAATCCCCATAGAAGACCACTTTTCAACGCAATTTTTAATGGTCTTCTTGAAGAGGTTTTTCTAAACAATTTAACCCCACCAGAAACTCTCCTTAATCCTTCTTCCGATGCTTTTATGTTCAGAAAAGTGGATGGCACAGGACTCCCTCTGGCTCGTCAATCATACCTAAATAGGCGTGATTACATGGATAAGCTAAATAGAATATTCTAGGCAAATAGAAACAGAAAACAGAAGTTGTAGAAAAGTCAGGTCTAGTTACAGTGCAAATCAGAAAAAAACAAACATGAAAACTGATGACTTACAATTTAGTTTTATGTTGGTGAAGCTGCAGCGTCTCTGAGGAGTCATAGTTACGAAGCCAACAGAGAACAGACTCAGTCATCAGTATGGTCCCGGTGGGATTATATCTAATCTTATGACCTTGATGGATTGATCTCTCTATACCCTAAAAGGAAGAGAGCCATCAAAGTTGGCAAGGCAGGGAGAAGCAGTCAGGGACCACCCAGATGACTCTGTGCCCCAATTCTAGCTAGTGATATAACTAAAGTTGCGCTGTAATGTTTCAGACAATCATATCATTGGGATAAAGGGAGCCTGTTGGCATTTCAAATTGCCCAGGGTTTGGGCAGCATAAAAATTAAGTATCCTTTCAGAAGCCTTTCAAAAGGACTTTCCTGACAATTTTTAAATGAGCACTGTCACATGTTACAGAGACTTGCCAAAAGTTTTGATTGGTCGGGGTCTGAGCATTCAGACTTCAACTGATAGCTAGAACTAGCTGGGAAAAGAGCGAGCTAAGAGAGACAAACTTACAATGCAAGTCTATGCGATCAGCCGGGCTTTTCAGACTCCTAATCAAAACTTGACAATTTCCAACACATGTCAAAAGATTGTTTTTTTATTGAAGTAACAGGTACACATTAATACTATAAATATATATATATATATATATATATATATATATATATATATATATATATATATATATATATATATCTCTCTACACACACTTTGTAATGTTAAAAAATCCTTTTTTTGCACAAAATGTCTCCTTTATGCAATGATTGTTCTTTAAAGGGGTATTCCAGGCAAAACCTTTTTTTTTTATATATATCAACTGGCTCCGGAAAGTTAAACAGATTTGTAAATTACTTCTATTAAAAAAATCTTAATCCTTCCAATAGTTATTAGCTTCTGAAGTTTTCTGTCTAATTGCTCAATGATGATGTCACGTCCCGGGAGCTGTGCATGATGGGAGAATATCCCCATAGGAACTGCCCAGCTCCCGGGACGTGAGTCATCAGAGAGCAGTTAGACAGAAAACCACAACTCAACTTCCGAAGCTAATAACTATTGGAAGGATTAAGATTTTTTAATAGAAGTAATTTACAAATCTGTTTAACTTTCTGGAGCCAGTTGATATATAAAAAAAACGTTTTGGCCTGGCATATCCCTTTAAGTTCTTTGTGCCTTAAAGGGGTATTCCAGGAAAAAACTTTTTTTTGATATACTAACGGGCTCCAGAAAGTTAAACAGATTTGTAAATTACTTCTATTAAAAAAATCTTAATCCTTTTAGTACTTATGAGCTTCTGAAGTTAAGGTTGTTGTTTTATGTCTAAGTAATCTCTGATGACACGTGTATCGGAAACCGCCCAGTTTAGAAGAGGTTTGCTATGGGGATTTGCTTCTAAACTGGGCATTTCCCGAGACACATGTCATCAGAGAGCACTTAGACAGAAAAGAACAACCTTAACTTCAGAAGCTCATAAGTACTAAAAGGATTAAGATTTGTTAATAGAAGTAATTTACAAACCCGTTTAACTTTCTGGAGCCAGTTGATCTATAAAAAAAAGTTTTTTCCTGGATAACCCCTTTTAAATGTATTTAATTTTTTTAAACATTAC
>NC_079190.1:47956428-48056428 GCF_029499605.1 Hyla sarda
ATCTACAGCTCTGATGTGGCTGCACTCGCACCGATCTATTTACATCTTATGTATTTCTTCAGTCAGATCCACTGTCCTTATGCAGAGTTCCAATCATCAAGGTCTAAAAAGCAACATAAATTCACTATAAATGGCAAATAAAACCTCAGTGCAGATACCAACAAAGTAAATCTGAGGGAAAGAAAACAACATTTTTTTCTGTATTCTTAGTAGATGGTAGCACAGTATGGGCCCTGTATTACATATCTGTAAAAAATAGGTCAATGTGCTTGTGGTACAATAGGTCTTAAAGGGGTACTCCGCTGCTCAGAGTTTGGAACAGACTGTTCCGAGCGCTGGAGCCGGGAGCTTGTGATGTCATAGCCCCCGCCCCCTCAATGCAAGTCTATGGGAGGGGGCGTGACAGCCGTCACGCCCCCTCCCATAGACTTGCATTGAGGGGGCGTGTGTCGTGACATCACGAGGGGCATGGTCGACCCCCGCAGCGCGGAAACGGCGTTCGGAAAATTTTGTTCCACGCTGGCCAGTGGAGTACCCCTTTAAAGACTGGTATCAACAACAATAAACAGATATAAAACATAATGGATGCCATCCTAAAGACCTTGGTGTCATTAATGACCATTCCCTTAGACTCGCCTGTTCTCTTTATTCTCAGATGCATTCTGCCACGATGGTTTGGGTGGATTTTCACAATACCGCGATAATATCTAAAACAGAAGCAGACACCATTTTTTATTTAAAAGGAGACTTATTACTTGTAATTAGGATTAAAGGGGAACCCGCCATCACTTTCATTCTGCCTGAACCACCAGGACAGCCCTCTAGCCGCTTCTCTTTGCCCCACCAGCCGTGATGACCACATCTCTTCCTGGGTCATCTCACCTTATACTGGGCAGAGAGAGGCATGCTGGGACTTTATTTTAGAAAGGATACAAAAAACCCTAAAAACTTTTCCTGCAATAAACAAGCCATCCAAACAGCCCCAACAAGAAAACAATAAAAACTTAGGGGATCTTGGAATGTGGCAATAAAAGTGTCAAGAGACAATCACATTTTCTCAGTTATTCCACTGTATGAAAAAATGTATAAAAGTTCATCAATATAAAAAGTTATATGACCCTAAAAACAAATGCCACTAAAAAAGTAAAATTTACCTTGCAAAAAGAATAAAAAAAATAAAAATATATATATATATATATATTTTTTTTTAATTTTAATTTTATTTTATAATATAAATATATATATATATATATATATATATATATATATATATATATATATATATATATATAATTATATTTAAAAAAATAAAAATTCGCTCATTAGGCTATGCTGGCGGGAAGAAAAATTAGGTCCAAACTGACTGTCACTAAGGGGTGAAAGTACCTGTGAAATATCCTCAGTGATGCAGGATGTCATCTCAGGACGGTTGGGTGTCCACAACTCGTTCTCATACTGTGATACTTTCGGAGGGGAGGCCAACTTCAGATTGTGCTGTGAAGAAATAACCATTAAAAGGGGTACTCCAGTGGAAAAAAAAACATTTCAAATCAACTGGTGCCAAAAAGTTAAACAGATTTGTAAATTACTTCTAATTAAAGATTTTAATCCTTCCAGTACTTATCAGCTGCTGTATACCACACAGGAAGTTGTGTAGTCCTTTCCAGTCTGACCACAGAGCTCTCTGCTCACCTCTGTCCATGTCAGGAACTTGAAGAAAAAGAAAGGAGAAAAATGCGGGGCGCTCTCTTGTGTAGTAATTAGTAGCCAAGGAAATGGATACTACCTATAAATACCCACCACCAACACCCAAGGTGTTGTACTGACCTTCGGTAGGGCAAGTACACCGAGTACACCAAGTGTCATGGGCTATGAAGGTGGGTGGGAAAAGGATGTGGCCAGTTTGCTGCCCTGGTCCCTTTTGGTCCGTAGTCCCGAGGGGTATGGAAGGTATATAGTGAGAGGCAAAAAAAAAGGAGGGATTCTGACGAGCGCTGCTGGGTGGGGATGTTTAAAAGAATCTCAAAGAATGCCAGCGGTAACACAGGACTGATGTTTATTCAATTAAAAATGAAATAGGACAACGCGTTTCGGCACGCACTTGCACCTTCCTTTACAGTCTGTAGTCCTGATGTGCAGGCATACAGGAAGCACATCAGGACTACAGGCTGTAAATTTTGTGGACCTGAGGAAGGTGCGAGTGTGCGCCGAAACGCGGTTTATTCAATTAAAAATGAAATAGGACAACGCATTTCGTCGTGCACTCGCTCCTTCCTCAGGTCCACAAAATTTACAGCCTGTAGTCCTGATGTGCTTTCCTATATGCCGGCACACAGGAAGCACATCAGGACTACAGACTGTAAAGGAAGGCGTGCGTGCGCGCCAAAACGCGTTGTCCCGTTTCATTTTTAATTGAATAAACATCAGTCCTGTGTTACCGCTGGCATTCTTTGAGATTCATTTCAACATCCCCACCCAGCAGCGCTTGTCAGAATCCCTCCTTTTTTTTTCCGACTCTCTCGCCATGTCAGGAACTGACAGAGGTGGCAGCGGAGGGCACTGTGGTCAGACTGGAAAGGACTACACAACTTCCTCTGGAGCATACACAGCAGATGATAAGTACTGGAAGGATTAAGATTTTTACATAGAAGTAATTTACAAATCTGTTTAACCTTCTGGCACCAGTTGATTCGAAAAAAAAAAAATGGTTTTCCATCAAAGTACCCGGAGTACCCCTTTAATCTTCATACAGGTTGGGAGTAAATACTTTTTTTTATTTTTTTTACAATAAGCTATTCAGCCAAGTGTCCAAAGCACATAATAAATGTAATAAAGGTCACGCAAGTCGGTTCTTGGCTCGGAGTATGCTAAAATTTTGGCACATTTGCAATAATAAATCTTTCCCCATTTATCTAACAGTTATAAAGACTGACTGCATAAAAATAAATAAAAAATAAATAAAAGATGGACACATAATGGATCATGACAAGGAATAGTGCAGAGTATTGTCCAATATATCCTGGATCAGTGGTCTCCAACCTGCGCACCTCCAGATGTTGCAAAACTACAACTCCCAGCATGCCCGGACAGCCGTTGGCTGTCCGGGCATGCTGGGAGTTGTAGTTTTGCAACATCTGGAGGTCCGCAGGTTGGAGACCACTGCCCTGGATACAGAAATTCATAGACCTGGAAGCCAAGGAAGTGAAAACATTAATTTGTCCATTTTGTTGTGATGAAGATGATGATGGAAAATACCTTGAAGAGATCTTCAGTTAAGCAGGAAGTCATTTCCGGACGGGGTGGAGTCCCAATACAGAAATCCCTCATCTTCGGGGGTGAGGAGGTCTTAGTTGGTTTTTCGAAATACTTATCCGATTGTAAAACTGGAGGAGCAGCTACTTTTAGGTCCAGACTATAGGAAAGATCGGGCCTTGGAATAATAGGTTCAGTGATGTCCAGAGTTCTCTGAAAGATAGAGGCGCTCTATTAAGATTGGGGACATTTACTGATACAGTGTTCTCTCAAATTACAATATTAATAGATTCCAGGACGACCATTGTACATAGAGACCATTGGGCAGATATAGCAAATCCTGTGCAGAAAGAGAGAGCGGTGCAGGAGACCAGAGCAACAAATCAGATCGCTCCTTTATTGGATAGGGGGCAACTGCACTACTCTTCCTCTACACAGGTTTAGAGAAATATCCCCCCATAACTCTATGGAAACCTGGTAATTGGTTCTGAAGACCCAAAATGACATCCAAAAATAGGAAAAAAGTGAGGATTAAAGAAAAATAAGTAGATAACTAATATAGATAAAGCAAAGTCCTTACATATAAAAGTAAGAAAGATCTGCTGGGAGCTGTAATCACTGTCTATGTAGAGGAAAAGGTAGGTAGATGAAAATGGGGAATTTGTAGAGCGCTCCTGCTAGCAAAGGACGGACTCAAGATGCCACAGTTGGACAGGACAATTTATTGGAATTTTTTCAGACAACGCGTTTCGGCACTCACAATTGCCTTCATCAGGTCCACTAACAAATAAGTTAGATGCGTCTTGAGACGCCGACTATGCATGAGTGGCTTAGAGCAAGCCACTCATGCATAGTCGGCACCTAAGGACGCATCTAACTTATTTGTTAGTGGACCTGATGAAGGCGCTTGTGAGTGCCGAAACGCGTTGTCCGAAAAAATTCCCATAAAATCGCCCTGTGCAACCGTAGCGTCTTGAATCCGTCCTTTGCTAGCAGGAGTGCTCTACAAATTCCCCATTTTTATCTACCTAGCGGACACGGATAGGGGAGATAGAGCTGCATACTGCATCCACCGTTCTTCACTCATACCTCCCATACCACTGTTGCACCCTCCCATCAGGTCGGTACAACACACTAGGTGAGGTGGTGGGTTCCCTTTCCTTTTCTTTTTGGCAATATCACACAAGAGCGCGACCCGTTTTTTTTGTTCTTTTTCCGTTTTCTATGTGGTGGACAGGAACTTCTTCAGGGTCCTGTACAGTTCACACAGTGTCCTTAAAAATGTAAAATGGAGCCGCCCTCACCTGGTGTCCAAAGGAGGTAGAACAGGTAGAGTACAGAACATGTAATACCTCCCTGTACTGTAGGGGGCGCTACCAGACACCAGTCAGTGCATATACTTCAGTAATACAGGTGATTTACCAGTAAAATGTCCATTCTGATTGGCCGGTTCTTCCAGCCATTGACACGTTTCACAGATCTGGACTGTCTGTAGTATTGTTTGTTGAGTCTGGTTACAAGGGTCCAGAAAAGACTATTGTATGTTGAAACTATTGCAACCTGAGGCCAATGTAAGTAAAGGGACCGAGCTGTGTTTATTACAGCATAGTGTACACTATATTCTCCAATACGGCATGACTATGAAGGCAGCACAGATTTATCAAACCCATTTTGTTCATATTTAGCGTAAAGAGCAGGATATTCTTAGTTTTGAATTTGCACAGAATTTATCATTTACTTTTGCTAAATATGTGTTTTATATTTTTTTTCACCCTGTTCGCCATATTGTAAACTTTTCACCTCATGGTTTCTAATTTGCAAGCAATTTTTTTTTTTAATCGCAAATTTAGGCACATCTGTACTCTGCCTCTGCCAGGTGCAGGTTATACACTAACAACCCATAGGTAATGGAGGGAATTTTTGGAGCAAAGTGTATGACAAAAGTTTATGCATTTTTATAAATTGTGCGCAAAAAGGTCGTGCTCAAAAACTGTTCACATGTACAAGATCTGCTACATTTTTTTGCTGCATATTTAGTGCAGCTGATTTTGCTACCCATTAACTTCAATGGGTGGCAAAATCAGTTGCAGAAAATATGCAGCAGATCCTGTATGTGTGAAGGCACCCTAAAAAAGGGATACCCGGCAAATGATAAATCGCCCGCACTATGTGTGAACCAAGGTACACTTCCGGTACAGAGACAGTCTGCAGAGACTGCTGATGCTGCAGCGATCACCATGTTTCCTAAGCTAGAATGATCCCTCTACAGTCAGTTCGTATATAGCCATTTAGTTTTGATATTTAAAGGGGTACTCCGTTGCTCAGCGTTTGGAACAAACTGTTCCGAACGCTGGAGCTCTTGATGTCATAGCCCCGCCCCCTCAATGCAAGTCTATGGGAGGGGGCGTGACTGCTGTCACGCCCCCTCCCATAGACTTGCATTGAGGAGGCGGGGCTATGACATCACGAGCTCCCGGCTCCAGTGTTCGGAACAGTTTGTTCCAAATGCTGAGCAGCGGAGTACCCCTTTAAACTTTTTTAATCTAATTAAAGGGCTAAAGCAAAGGGCTGTAGTGATTTAAAGGGAACCGGTCCGACACACAGAAAGTATCATGTAAGAGCTGCCAAGTGCAGAATACCTGCAGGGGGTCAGGTAACTGCCTTTACAACTGTCCCATCTGACGTGCAGCATCTCTCAAAGTCCAATGGCAGTTCAGGTGGGAGAGAGGTGCTGGACGAACCTTATAAGAACAATACAATGTACAATACCCCCATGTGAACCGTGAGAATAAGAGGCAGGACTTACTATTGTGTCACTCTTCAGCCACTTTGTCTCAAAGCTAGGTACTGGCGGGGTGTCTAAAGCCTTGACCACCGGAGGCGCTTTACTTTCTGATGGTTCTGGATGCGCACAGCTTAGGTCTTTCTTCTGAACCTTAAGGCCAGGTGTGCAAAAAGTTGGGGGAAGAGGGGAATCCACAGTGTCTGAATAAACACATTAAACATTAGGTGAATGGATTTTCAGTAATATTTGTCTTAAACTAGACACACACACACCTATGTGCCACTATATACAGAGTGTTGCTGGGATCTATGTGACGTCAGACTGGCCAGAAACATTAAAGGGGTACTCCGATGGAATTTTTTTTTTTTTAAATCAACTGGTGCCAGAAAGTTAAACAGATTTGTAAATTACTTCTATTTAAAAATGATTAATCCTTCCAGTATTTAGCTGCTGTATGCTACAGAGAAAATTCTTTACTTTTGGGATTTCTTTTCTGTCTTACCACAGTGCTCTCTGATGACACCTCTGTCCATGTCAGGAATTGTCCAGGCAGCATATGTTTGCTATGCAGTTTCGGACATGGACAGAGGGGTCAGCAGAGAGCACTGTGGTCAGACAAAGGAAATTTAAAAAGAAAAGTACTTTCTCTGTAGTATACAGCAGCTGATAAGTACTGGAAGGATTAAGATTTTTTAACAGAAGTAATTTACAACTCTGTTTAACTAGACTGTGCACTGACCAGTGGGGGCAGCGTTTACACTAAACTGTGCACTGACCAGTAGGGGCAGCGTTTACACTAAACTGTGCACTGACCAGTGGGGGCAGCGTTTACACTAGACTGTGCACTGACCAGTGGGGGCAGCGTTTACACTAGACTGTGCACTGAGCAGTAGGGGCAGCGTTTACACTAAACTGTGCACTGACCGTGGGAAAATGTTTACACTAGACTGTGCACTGACCAGTGGGGGCAGCGTTTACACTAGACTGTGCACTGACCGTGGGAAAATGTTTACACTAGACTACAGTCTGGCTCCTCCTACTTTAGTATATTCTACGGAATGTTCTGCATGAAGGAACTTACTACTTCTCAGAGACTGACAAACATCGCTTCTCATGTCCCTTGAAGAGGTGGCATCATCTGTGTCACTGAAAAATCAACATATGCAGAGAAAATGTTAATTGTGCTTAACAAATTCTATGTTTATTTTCATGTGCTTGCATTTCCTTAAAGGGGTACTCCTGTGCTTACACATCTTATCCCCTATCCAAAGGATAGGGGATAAGATGCCTGATCGCGGGAGTCCCGCAGCTGGGGACGCCCGTGATCATGCACGCGGCACCCCGAGCGTGTTCGCTCCAGGACTGATTACGGTCGACCGCAGGGCTGGCGGCGTGTGACGTCACGCCCCTACCCCGGTGTGATGTCACGCTCCGCTCCTCAATGCAAGCCTATGGGAGGGGGCGTGACAGCTATCACGCCCCCTCCCGTAGGCTTGCATTGAGGGGCGGAGCGTGACGTCACACAGGGGCGTGACATCACACGCCGCCGGCCCTACGGTCGACCGTAATCAGTTCCAGAGCGAACACGCTCGGGGTGCCGCGTGCATGATCACGGGCGTCCCCAGCTGTGGGACTCCCGCGATCAGGCATCTTATCCCCTATCCTTCGGATAGGGGATAAGGTGTGTAAGCACAGGAGTTCCCCTTTGGTGAAAAACTTTTTTTTTTTTTTTTTTAAATCAACTGGTGCCAGAAAGTTAAACAGATTTGTAAATTACTTCTATTAAAAAATCTTAATCCTTCCTGTACTTATTAGCTGCTGAATACTACAGTGGAAATTCTTTTCCGTTTGAAACACAGAGCTGTCTGCTCACATCATGAGCACAGTGCTCTCTGCTGACATCTCTGTCCATTTTAGGAACTGTCCAGGGTAAAAGGAAATCCCCAGAGCAAACATATGCTGTTCTGGACAGTTCCTAAAATGGCCAGAGATATCAGCAGAGAGCACTGTGGTCATGATGTCAGCAGAGAGCTCTGTGTTTCAAACGGAAAAGAATTTCCACTGTAGTATTCAGCAGCTAATAAGTATAGGAAGGATTAAGATTTTTTAATATAAGTAATTTACAAATCTGTTTAACTTTCTGGCACCAGTTGATTTAAAAAAAAATAAAAAAAGTTTTTCACCGGAGTACCCCTTTAAGGTTATAATACATGGGCAGACCCGTGCCTGAGAAAAGTGCAGATCAAGAAAACTGGGGCTCAATTATCATGCTAGTGGGGCCAAACAAATGACTGCTGGATGTCGGCCGTACGACCCCTATTACACAAGGAGATGGTATCCTACCAAAATGGGATGGCAACATATCCGAACACAGATACAGGCTCTAAGACTTTAATGACCCAGACGCTTGTGACTACATTTGGTTCATATTCTGAGCCTCTGTGTGTTTAGGCTTAGACCCTACAGCGTGGTTTGTTGCACTTTAGGGTCAGAGTCAAAACACTTACACACATTTGGAAAATGACCCTGATGCAGTCACTAGCTGAATATGTATGGGCCATTAAAAGGGGTACTCCGCTGCTCAGCGTTTGGAACAAACTGTTCCAAATGCTGGAGCCGGGAGCTCGTGATGTCATAGCCCTGCCCCCTCAATGCAAGTCTATGGGAGGGGGTGTCACGCCCCCTCCCAGTGACTTGCATTGAGGGGGCGTGGTGTGACAGCATGAGGGGGCGGGGCTATGATGTCACGTGCTCCCGGCTCCAGCGTTCGGAACAGTTTGTTCCAAACGCTGAGCAGCAGAGTACCCCTTTAGGCCTGTGTTTATAAGTGCTCATATATGCTGTGGTCCCATTTTGACAGGATACCGATGTATACGTGCTATGGATAGCCCAACTGTGGTGTGAAGGCATGGGGGGGGGGGGGGGGGGAGCATTAGACGTGCCGTACCCTTTGTTCCCCTGCTCGGATTAATTCACAGCTTCCATTATGCCCTATACATACTCTCCACTTACTCTCCATTACACTTTTCATCCTTTACATCAAAGCTTCCTTTCTTATGCACCTTCAGTCCCGGGGTGCAGAACACAGGTGGCAGAGGGGAGTCCACACAATCTGTGAATAAATGGATTTACAGTGAAATGATGGGAATTCCAAACAGCAGCAGCGATCACATGTGTAATTTGTGTAAATTTGTCGCACAAATTTAGCAATGCGTTCCTGCGGAGAACAAAATGATTACTGGTTCTGGTACGTTCTACATCTCTAGGCCCCTAGTGTCCTATAATGTCCTAGACGGAGTAGATGTGGACATATGGACACCTGCTCAAAGGTCTTTTCCTTTGTATAAACCTATGTTGACAGATCAGTGATGTCACGTGATAACTTACCGTTCCTGTATGTCAGATGTGAGGGGGTGGCGAGCAGGTGTTTAAAGTCCCTGGATGAGTCCTTTGGCTTCTCAGGACCGCTGCTGTGACAGAAAAATGGGAGTGAGAATTATATGCAAGGTGCATCTACTACAGGAACAGGTCCACAACTCTCACCAGTCACTAGAGGTGCATTTACTACAGGAACAGGTCCACAACTCTCACCAGTCACTAGAGGTGCATTTACTACAGGAACAGGTCCACAACTCTCACCAGTCACTAGAGGTGCATTTACTTAAAGGGGTACTCCACTGGAAAACTATTATTATTTTTTTTATCAACTGGTGCCAGAAAGTTGAACAGATTTGTAAATTAGATTAAGAAATTGGGGCTCAAAGGTCTGTGAATATTTGATATAAAATTAATTTATTTGTAAAATTTGATTTATTAATGTACAATTGATAGAAAAAATGATATTCATAAATAGTAAATATTATAGTGGTCTGTGACCTACAGGGCCCTTGTAGGTCAGCTAGACTACAGATAGTGTAAGATAAAATCAGTGGATATGTAATGGAATAAAACAATATAAATATAATGTTATAAATACCATATACCATTTATATATTTTTTATGTTTTTATTGTTTATATTATTGTTTTATTCCATTACATATAAACTGATTTTATCTTACACTATCTGTAGTCTAGCTGACCTACAAGGGCCCTGTAGGTCACAGACCACTATAATATTTACTATTTATGAATATCATTTTTTCTATCAATTGTACATTAATCAAATTTTACAAATAAATAAATTATCTATCAAATATTCACAGACCTTTGAGCCCCAATTTCTTTATCTATTGTATTTTTGCTAGACACCGTGGGTGTAGGCGTCATTTGGGCAGCTCAGGCCTCGGGTTAACAGATTGGCAAGAGCCTCTTCAATCCCTTTCTAGATTTGTAAATTACTTCTATTAAAAAATCTTAATCCTTCCAATAGTTATTAGCTTCTGAAGTTTTCTGTCTAACTGCTCAATGATGATGTCACGTCCCGGGAGCTGTGCAGTTCCTATGGGGATATTTTCCCATCATGCACAGTTCCCGGGACGTGACATCATCGAGCAGTTAGAAAACTTCAGAAGCTAATAACTATTGGAAGGATTAAGATTTCTTAATAGAAGTAATTTACAAATCTGTTTAACTTTCCGGAGCCAGTTGATATATTAAAAACGTTTTTGCCTGGAATACCCCTTTAATCCTTTCAGTACTTTTTAGCATCTGTGTGCTACAGAGGAAATTCTTTTCGTTTTGAATTTCTTTTTTGTCTTGTCCACAGTGCTCTCTGCAGACACCTCTGTCCATGTCAGGAACTGTCCAGAGCAGGAGAGGTTTGCTATTGGGATTTTCTCCTGCTCTGGACAGTTCCTGATACGGACATTAGGTGTCAGCAGAGAGCACTGTGGACAAGACAAAAAAGAAAGTCAAAAAGAAAAGAATTTCTTCTGTAGCATACAGCTGCTAATAGGTACTGAAAGGATTAATATTTTTTAATAGAAGTCATTTACAAATCTGATTAACTTTCTGGCACCAGTTCATTTAAAAAAATATATGTTTTTCACCAGAGTACCCCTTTAAAGTTATCCAGGATTAGAGAAACAGAGACCTTTCTTCAAAAAACAGCTCCTTACCTGTATTCTGGTTGTGTCTGGTATTACAATTTGGCTACATTTACGTTAACAAAACTGAGCTGCAATACCACACACAACCTGAGAACAGGTATGGTGCTGTTTTTCTAAGAAGTCAGATAAGTTTTTCTAATCCTGGACAACCTCTTTAACATTCCTTTAATCGATTATGTGTTCCTACAAGCTCCAATCCACAAGGGGCTGGCCCCAACAATGGGAATGGTATCACCCAAATGTCAATTTATTCTTACATTTCCAAGAGGACAAAAAGGGAACAGCAGTATGTAGACTTGTAAGAAAAGATCCTGTAGAAATGTTCTGCTTCTGTGCGGATTATTATAAGAATTTACTAAAACAGACATATCAGGAGAGCAACCAGACAAATAATGGGCACCCAACAGACATGTAAGGAGAGCGACCAGACAAATAATGGGCACACAACAGACATGTAAGGAGAACGACCAGACAAATAATGGGCATACAACAGACATGTAAGGAGGACGACCAGACAAATAATGGGCATACAACAGACATGTAAGGAGGACGACCAGACAAATAATGGGCATACAACAGACATGTAAGGAGGACGACCAGATAAATAATGGGCATACAACAGACATGTAAGGAGAGCGACCAGACAAATAATGGGCACCCAACAGACATGTAAGGAGAGCGACCAGACAAATAATGGGCACCCAACAGACATGTAAGGAGAGCGACCAGACAAATAATGGGCACACAACAGACATGTAAGGAGAGCGACCAGACAAATAATGGGCACACAACAGACATGTAAGGAGAGCGACCAGACAAATAATGGGCACCCAACAGACATGTAAGGAGAACGACCAGACAAATAATGGGCACCCAACAGACATGTAAGGAGAGCGACCAGACAAATAATGGGCACACAACAGACATGTAAGGAGAGCGACCAGACAAATAATGGGCACCCAACAGACATGTAAGGAGAGCGACCAGACAAATAATGGGCACACAACAGACATGTAAGGAGAACGACCAGACAAATAATGGGCACACAACAGACATGTAAGGAGAGCGACCAAATAATGGGCACACAACAGACATGTAAGGAGAACGACCAGACAAATAATGGGCACACAACAGACATGTAAGGAGAACGACCAGACAAATAATGGGCACCCAACAGACATGTAAGGAGAGCGATCAGACAAATAATGGGCACACAACAGACATGTCAGGAGAGCGACCAGATAAATAATGGGCACACAACAGATATGTAAGGAGAGCAATCAGACAAATAATGGGCACCCAACAGACATGTAAGGAGGACGACCAGACAAATAATGGGCATACAACAGACATGTAAGGAGAGCAACCAGACAAATAATGGGCACACAACAGACATGTAAGGAGAGCGACCAGACAAATAATGGGCACCCAACAGACATGTAAGGAGGACGACCAGACAAATAATGGGCACACAACAGACATGTAAGGAGAGCAACCAGACAAATAATGGGCACCCAACAGACATGTAAGGAGAGCGACCAGACAAATAATGGGCACCCAACAGACATGTAAGGAGAACGACCAGACAAATAATGGGCACACAACAGACATGTCAGGAGAGCGACCAGATAAATAATGGGCACACAACAGATATGTAAGGAGAGCGACCAGACAAATAATGGGCACCCAACAGACATGTAAGGAGAGCAACCAGACAAATAATGGGCACCCAACAGACATGTAAGGAGAGCGACCAGACAAATAATGGGCACCCAACAGACATGTAAGGAGAACGACCAGACAAATAATGGGCACACAACAGACATGTCAGGAGAGCGACCAGATAAATAATGGGCACACAACAGATATGTAAGGAGAGCGACCAGACAAATAATGGGCACCCAACAGACATGTAAGGAGAGCAACCAGACAAATAATGGGCACCCAACAGACATGTAAGGAGAGCGACCAGACAAATAATGGGCACCCAACAGACATGTAAGGAGAACGACCAGACAAATAATGGGCACACAACAGACATGTCAGGAGAGCGACCAGATAAATAATGGGCACACAACAGATATGTAAGGAGAGCGACCAGACAAATAATGGGCACCCAACAGACATGTAAGGAGAGCAACCAGACAAATAATGGGCACCCAACAGATATGTAAGGAGAGCGACCAGACAAATAATGGGCACCCAACAGACATGTAAGGAGAACGACCAGACAAATAATGGGCACACAACAGATATGTAAGGAGAGCGACCAGACAAATAATGGGCACACAACAGACATGTCAGGAGAGCGACCAGATAAATAATGGGCACACAACAGATATGTAAGGAGAGCGACCAGACAAATAATGGGCACACAACAGACATGTAAGGAGAGCGACCAGACAAATAATGGGCACACAACAGATATGTAAGGAGAGCGACCAGACAAATAATGGGCACACAACAGACATGTAAGGAGAACGACCAGACAAATAATGGGCACACAACAGACATGTAAGGAGAACGACCAGACAAATAATGGGCACACAACAGATATGTAAGGAGAGCGACCAGACAAATAATGGGCACACAACAGACATGTCAGGAGAGCGACCAGATAAATAATGGGCATACAACAGACATGTAAGGAGGACGACCAGACAAATAATGGGCATACAACAGATATGTAAGGAGAGCGACCAGACAAATAATGGGCACACAACAGACATGTAAGGAGAGCGACCAGACAAACAATAAGCACACACATTTGGGATTTCAGATTGTAGAGGTTGTGTTTATGGATGAAAGTGTCAGGGGAGAGCAAGAACTGATCTAGGAGAAACACATTGTACATTTACCACATACCTTGCCTTTTTCTTGTTTATTAGCGCTATTGTATAGTCATCATTCAGGTTGGCACTGTAGTCACTAATCCCAAAGTGCTGGATCTGTGAGAAGTCTTCTTCCCTACACAAGGCATACTTTGGGGTCTTCGGCACAGTTATTGTGCGGATGTCCTTATATAAGGGCTTGGGCTTTTCTTCCGGAGCTTTCTTATAGGCCTGTGGCTCCCACATTGCCGGCATCTGGTAATGAGACAGACCGAAGTCTGAGAGCTGGGGGCCGCGCAGAAAATCCCAGGCTTTCAGCTTGTCAGTGACTGGTGGGGGAGGAGGGCCTTGTGGATCGGAGCTCTCCTTGTCCTCCTCTGCACTCTCAAGTTTTGCTTCTTCAGCAGCTTTGTCATTTTCTGCAATAAAAAGTGCACAATATAGTTTTGGTAACACTGTTAGAATATTGAAGAAGTGTACGAATCCTGATCATATGGACCAAATACAAGGGACTGGATTACTGATCAGTCTGTGGTCAATTTACTGAACAGGCATGGAGCCTGGCTAACCAGGGGGCTTGAGGGAAACACATCTAAGGCTGGGTTCCCATCACGTTTTCTCCCATACGGCAGGGAGGAGCTAAAACCTCGCGCTCCACGTCCAAATAGCGTTTACACATGGAAATACGTCTTACATTGACTTCAATGGGAAACAACTGACACTCAATAAAATGCAGAAAATCTGTGCACTTTATTTAAAACTGGATCGCATATTTATAGGGGAACTTTTTATTATTTGAGCGTTTGAGTAAAATTGCTGCAGATTTCAGTAAATATTAGGGATCGACCGATATCGTTTTTTTAGGGCCGATACCGATAGTCGGTGGAGGTTAGGGCCGATAGCCGATAACTTATACCGACATTCCGGTATAAGTTATCGGCTATTTAACCCCTGCGACACCGCTGCAGATCATTGATTTAAAGCGGGCACTTTAAATCAATGATCTGCAGTGGCTTTTGCGGGGCCATAGGCCGCCGCCGCCACCCGCTTCTCTCCCCCTACCTGTCAGGGTGGTCCGGGCCATCCATCCTTCCTTCCTGTAGTGTGCGGGGGCGTTCTGGGTGGAGGGTGAACCGGTCCGGGCTGTCCTTCTCCGGCGGTCATCCTCTCCACTCCGGGCAGGCTCCGGCCTAGTACGCTGCATAGACGCCGCTGCGCATAGACGCCCGTGCGCAGCGACGCACCTGACGTCACGGCGTAGCGACGTCTATGCAGTGTACTATGCCGGAGCCTGCCCGGAGTGGAGAAGATGACCCCCGGAGAAGGACAGCCCGTACCGGTTCACCCTCCACCCGGAACGCCCCCGCACACTACAGGAAGGAAGGAAGGATGGATGGCCCGGACCACCCCCATTACGGGTAAGTTTATTTTTTTTATTGACTCGGAGGGTGGGGGAGGGGCCCGACCGGTATAGCGGTATGGGCAAAAATCCATACCGGTATACCGCCCAGCATCACGGTGGGGGGTGCGACGCGGTGCGGTGGGTCGGGGGTGCGGTGCGGCGGGGTGGCGGTGCGGGCGGCGGGGCATTATCGGCAAGATAATTGCCGATACCGATAATGCCAAAAATTGTGATTATCGGCCGATAATATCGGCCATACCGATAATCGGTCGATCCCTAGTAAATATGCATCAAAATTCGGCTCTGAATTTGCATGGATTTTCAGCCTCTTCATTTTGCTGTGTGAGCAAGCCTTTAGTGCAGCGTTTCCTAACCAGTGTGTCTCCAGTTGTTGCAAAGTCAACTCTTAGCATGCCCGGATAGCCCAAAAAATCACTGTTTCCCAAAAAGGGCACCTCCAGCTGTTTCAAAACTACAACTTGCAGCATGCCCGGACAGCCGTTGGCTGTCCGGGCATGCTGCGAGTTGTAGTTTTACAACAGCTGGTGGCACCCTGGTTGGGAAACACTGCCTTAGAGTAGTGTCACATGTGGCATATTTGCTGCAGATTTTCTACACAGATTTTCCATATGAAAATTTTTTCTGCAAACATGTGGATTAAATTTAATAAATCTCATCCACATTCTGCAGGAAAAAAAAAATCCACAGTAGAACGTGACCTGTGATGTGGATATTAATTCTACAGGAGGTCGCTTGTTGTGTCAGAGCTGCTGTAATTATTTTTTTCTTAATTGACTTCAATATGGAAGTCGAAAAACACAGCAAAATCTGCGTTTTTTAAAGGAACAATGACCTCACTTACCTGATCAACCTCACTTACCTAGATATACATGTGGTTAGTGTGGGTATTTCTTACCCCAATCTGTTCAGCCATTCCTGAGATAAAAGCTCATTTGCATATTGCAAGATTGTGCTAACTGCACTGGGGGCGGGTCTGAAGATTATCTGCACCTCTGATGATGTACCGTGGGTCCCGTTCCCGCCACCCCATTGATCAGTAGTGATGAGCAGCAGGGGCCATATTCGAATTTGCGATATTTCACGAATGTATGGACGAAAATTTGTCCTATGTTTGCGAAATTCACATATTCCCTAGGTTTGTTCTCTTTTTTCCATGCAAAAAATCGTAATGAAATTCCCATAGTGCGCATGCGCAATTATATCACCTAAAAGAAGGGAGGGATCAGTGTCCAGTCTGGAAGTGCCGATATTTGAATAAATATTCGCATAAAATATAAAAAATGAATATTTGTCATTACGAATATATATATCACTATATTGTAAATATTTGCGAAATCGTGAAGTGGCAATATTCTCGGTAAAAATTTGCATTTCGAATATTCGCGCTCAACACTACTGATCAATATTCATCTCATTCTCCTTGATAAGCGGGGAGGTGCGGGCAGAACCCAGGGGGGCAGCATCAGCATATAGTCTTCAGACCAGTCTCCCTGTAAATCACTGTCTATGTAGAGGACAGGAACTTCTTCAGGGTCCTGTACAGTACATAAAGTGTCCTAAAAAAATAAACATTGAGCCGCCCTCACCTGGTGTCCAAAGGAGCAGATAACCCTGACACAGGTACAGAGTACAGAACATTTAATACCTCCCTGTACTGTAGGGGGCGCTACCAGACACCAGTCAGTGCATACACTTCAGGAATACAGGTGTTTTACAAGTGAATGCCCATGCTGATTGGTCAGTTCCAGCCATTCACACATTGCACAGATCTGGACTGTCTGTAGCATTGTATGTTGAGTCTGGTTTCAAGTTACAATGGTCCAGAGAAGACTATTGTAAGTAGAGGGACCACTGTATATTTTAACAATTTTCATGAGTAGAAAACTAACAAAGTTGAAAACTTGTGACCGTTTCCCTGGCAAGCACTGTGGTTGTAGCGATTCTGCATTTTATCTGTGACTTGTGGGTAATGCACGGAGCCATAGCCTCACTGTATAACTAATGACATATATTCCATTACCCTGCGTTTCACTTTCTAGACGTTTATATCCGTAGTTCTGGAAGGTGTCTCGGATTTGTTGGATGTCTGAGGCATTTTTCTGCTGCAGCACCTTACAGATCTTTAGGAAATTATTCAGGTCTTGTCCTTTCTTTTCGTTTTTCTCCAGTGTCGTCTGAATATCAGTCTGTAAAAGAAATCATATCAGTGATTACAGATGTAAAACACAATACAAAGCCCCTCTGCTATGTATCCTCCACCCATTACTAGATTCTATACCAGCGTTTCCCAAACAGGGTGCCTCCAGCTGTTGCAAAACGACAACTCCCAGCATGCCTGGACAGCCGAAGGATTTTCGGGCATGCTGGGAGTTGTCGTTTTGCAACAGCTGGAGCACCCTAGTTGGGGAAACACTGTTCTATACTTATGCAACACTAGCAAAGTTTCTGCGATCACAGTTCAAGGGGTATTCCCATCATCAACTAGATAAGCAACAGGGGTACGACCTCCGAGACCCCCCCCCCATTGCTCTCGAGAATGCATTGAACTGGACTTCTGTCTTTTCTAACAAAAAGGCCTAGAATATCTACTATACTGAATAACATGGATGAGAAATATTTAATTAATTAATTGTTCTTTAGTGATTCACCAGGACAAACTCCCTTGGCTCCCAGGCCTATTTACATAAAATATCCAAGCTGAGAAATTCTGATGCAGCAGCCCCCATTATGTTTATTGGGATTCGGATACACCTGCAGAGTGGAAAATTCTGTGGTGGAAATTCATATCCCAGACTATGAATATGTAATGGAGTAAAGAAAAGAAAAAAAGAGACTGCACGGATGGCACCTCGTGTATTACCCCCAGCAAGAAAGAGAAAAAAAATAGATGTCGGGGCTGCAGACGCCTCTAGTAGATGGCAGCTCACCTCAAGAGATAAATAAATGCGCCTGTCACCCTATTTTATAGGGTACCATAAGATGAGACCAGCTCAGGGGGGGGGGGGGGGGGGGATGGAGTTTCCCTCCAAAGAAGCAGATAAGACTTAAAATGCTGGACTCAACTGTTGTTCAAGCCTGTGCCACAAGCTAGCAAGACCATCTTAAGAACAGCGCTCACATGGACTGCTATATCATCATGTAAGAACTTCATCTTTTGTTTTCTGAACTTGCCTTGAAAAACTCATATATTTTTATACCTGTATGCCATTTGTTTCTTTATTTTTATGTATAGCACTGTGATACCTTTTATCAGATTAAATGTTTAATTAATCAGCTCTGGTCTTTGATCTCTAAATATATGAGCTCACCTTTCTGAAGGCAGCTCTGGTGGAAACACGTTTATCTAAGGGTTAATTTGGTGACTTGCTGGGACTAGTAGTGTATACCCAGAGGTCTGGTGGCCTTAACCCTTGCACCATCACACTCTCTCTAGCGTCTTGGCTGGACCGATAGGGTGTGATCCTGACAACTGGTGGCAGCGTCGGGATATATTTAGAGATTTTTAGTGCTTGCTGTATTTTACCTGTAAGGAAATCTTAGCACTAAAAAAGAAATTGCATACATCTTCTTATGTGTAAATTCCAAAGACAGAGCTCAGTGCTGGTTTAAAAGACATACAAAAAGAGTGCAAGACAGTTCTGTCCTCCCCATCTCCTGTTTTACCTAATGTGCCAAGAAAAGGAGATCCCTACTGCAGGAAAGAACAAGGAACAACTTATTGCTGATCTTGTGGAGTATGATGCCCGTGCAGAAGAGCTGAGTGACATGAGACAAAGTCCTACAGCTGGAACTGCCATCCAAGGACTGATATCTCCTGGGGAATACAACATTACTCCCCATCAGGACAGTACTCCACATGAGGCCTTGGACTCTTATATGCGGACTGCCTTACAACACCTTGGGAATGTGGATGCCAATATGAAACTCCAACTGCTTCTCTAGTACCAAACTGCAGAGAGAGAGGCACAGATATGAGCTGCAGAGAGAGAGAGAGGCGGCAGAAAGAGAGGCCCAGCGAAGGCATGAACTGGAGGTTCTGAGGCTGAGAGGGGATGCTTCATCCGCACGGAGTGATGTGCAGGATCAAGGAGACCACAAACATTGGAACATTTCCCCATGTTGGAGAAAGATGGTGATCTGGATGTGTTCCTGAGGGGATTTGAAAAGGTTTGCCAGCAGTTCCATCTACCTAAGGAACAGGGGGGTTGATATCTAACCCCACGGTTGCGAGGGAAAGCTCTGGATGTGTTTGCTTCGCTTCCATCTGAAAGTGACCAGGACTATGAGGCAATAAAATCTGCCCTGCTAAAAAGTTTTAATCTGACTCCAGAGGCTTATCGGAAAAGATTTAGGACTTTGCAACAAAGCGCCACAGAAAGCTGCACTCAACATGCAGGTCAGCTAAGGACTGCATTCAGGCAATGGACTGGGGGCCTACAAGTCACTACCTATGAGGCCCTGGAGGACTTGATGGTCCTGGATCAGTTTCTCCAAACACAGAGCTTTGAAGCCAGAGAGTGGATTTTGGACCGCAAGCCCAAGACAGCCATGGAAGCAGCAGAACTAGGAGATGACTTTGCCAACAACCGGGCGCCAGCAGCAAAGCGTGGATCTGCACAAGCTGGAGCAAGTACCTGGAGGGGAGCCACACAACCACAAAGAACCACCAGGTCAGCCGGGAAATTCTTGCCATCATCACCAAAAGCAATAAGAACCACATTGGGTCAGGGGGACACCCGCCGATGTTACAGATGCAACAATATTGGGCACCTGAGTGCCACTTGCCCCAACAAAAAGAATTCTCCACCAGTAGCTGGAGGACACACAGCCGTTCTTCTGGTGTCTGGAGCGGTGGAGAAAAGAGCGGATAACCTGCAGAGTGTAACTGTGGGTGACCGGGTGACAGTGGGTTTGCGAGATTCTGGAGCCTCCTTTACCTTGGTGTGGCCTGAAGTGGTGGATACAGAGGACATCATCCCTGGAAGAACCATGGCTTTAAAAGGAATTGGAGGTGTGCGGCCTGCTGTGCCCATGGCCCGTGTGTACCTGGATTGGGGTACAGGCAAGGGTTTGCGGGAGGTGGGGGTCTCTGAGGACATCCCTGTTAATGTTCTGCTGGGGAATGATTTGGGTTGGATGCTCTGTCATTATGCTCCAGAGGACACTACCTGCACACCGGATGGGCTAGGAGAGAGCCCTGTTCATTCTGAGGTACTGTGCGAGACTTTGGGAGACACTGCGAAATGTGGTAACTGGGAGGGAGTGCAGGGGATTGATAATTGTTTTCCAAAAGTGGAATGGGGTGTATTGTAAAATGTGGTGCCAATGCCAAAACCTAGTGGAGATGGGCTAGGGGGAGGGGTTGGTGTGCCCCTGGTGACATTTAAGGATGAGGGACCAGCAGTGAGTGATATGTCCCAATCCTGTGAGCCTAAGGAGGAGGGAAGGAGTGATAGCCCTGCGTATGATGCCTGTAACATTGTTATGTCTGGAACTGAGGGAGAGGAAGGTGGATATGCTAGTTAACCTGGGGGAAATGTGCTCCCTGATGCCCAAAGATGGGGGGAGGGAAATTAGCATTTCCGGGAAGCTCTGCGCAGTGCCCCTTCCCTTGAAGGGCTGAGACAACCTGCTGAACATACAGGTGTTGACACAGAGGGGCATCGGGTATATTGGGGAAATGATATCTTGTACTGGGAGTCCCTTTCCAAAGGCATGCTAGGGGCCCAGGAGGGAGAAAGGCCGTTAGTGGTTCCTAGGCAGTACAGGAAAGAGCTGCTGAGGTTGGCCCACGAGACCCCCCTGGCAGGACATTTGGGAGTGGCCTATGCGGTCATAGAGAAGGAATGTCTAGCTGTGGTCTGGGCTTTGCAAACATTACAGCCATACCTGTATGGCAGGGATTTTACTGTCATAACTGATCACAACCCTCTACATTGGTTGGACAGAGTGTCCGGTAACAATGGCACCTTGAAACAAATGCTAAAAACCTTTGTAGAATCGGAGGGCAGAGACTGGGGAAAGTATTTACCCCATCTGTTATTTGCTTACAGGGTGGTACCCCAAGAGCCTACAGGTTTCTCGCCCTTTGAGTTATTATATGGTCACAAAGTGTGGGGACCCTGAAATTTAGTTAGGGGAGAATGGGAAGGGGGGCTACATGCCCCTGAGACTTCTGTGGTGGAGTATGTTCTGAGATTCAGGGACAGGATGCAGGCATTGACTGGGCTGGTACATGACAACCTCACAGCAGCACAGTCCAGGCGGAAGTACTGGTACGATCGCGTCAGGGAGAAATTGAGGAGTAATGGAGACAGATCTATCAGCCTGGAAAGGCAAGATCTCTCTGTCCCCATCTTAAGGGGGAGGTGTCAGGCCCAAGGCCTGATTATGGAAACATACATGTGTTTTAATTGTATCTGTGTATAAACTAAGACCTGGGGGTGAGAGGTCATTCAGACTGTGGGTTTGTGTATTTTATTGGGGGTCTGGCTGTTTGGTATCTCCTTTGAAGTCATGCACTCTGGTCCCATCATATAATCAAACAGATAAGGGGTCAGGAAGAGAGATGCCCCACCTGTTGGGATCAGAGGGGAGGGGGGGAATGGAGTTTCCCTCCAAAGAAGCAGATAAGACTTAAAATGCTGGACTCAACTGTTGTTCAAGGCTGTGCCCAAAGCTGACAAGACCATCCTAAGAACAGCACTCACATGGACTGCTATATCATCATGCTGTAATCTTCATCTTTTGTTTTCTGAACTTGCCTTGAAAAACTCTTTTATATATTGTTATACCTGTATGTCATTTGTTCCTGTATTTATATATATATATACACACTGTGATACCTTTTATCAGATTAAATGTTTAATTAATCAGCGCTGGTCTTTGATCTCTAAATATATGAGCTCACCTTTCTGAAGGCAGCTCTGGTGGAAACACGTTTATCTAAGGGTTAATTTGGTGACCTGCTGGGACTAGTAGTGGATACCCAGAGGTCTGGTGGCCTTAACCCTTGCACCATCTGGTGGCCTTAACCCTTGCACCATCACATAATGTCTTGGCTGGACCGATAGGGTGTGATCATGACAGTGCATTTTCCTGGTAGGCTTCAACTTGGAAGCCCATTAGGAGAACGCACTCTGAAGGAAATACAGTACAGTGCACTTTATTGCTTTCAAGTTGAAGCCTACCAGGAAAACGCACTGCTAAGGAAATACAGGTATTTAATTCCAACGGATGCAGAGCATTGCGCCTGTAACTGATGTAAATGCATAGAAAACTATAATAGCACTCTAATCATCCTATTTTATTCAAATATATAGCTATTTATATTTACTTATATATACACTGCAGCACATTGCACTTTATCAATCCTTAAGTGGTTCATTAATGATTGGATACAGGTAAATTGCAGCACATTGCACCTTACAATTTCTCGAGAAATATTTAAAGCTTCTTTTGCACTTTAGCACAGATTATATATATTTTTATATTTAATACTCTATTATATGGTATACAAGGAACCATATCAATTAATCGGCAGCTTTCTGTCCCTATAATTCTGTCCTACCTAAAGTAGCACTTGTGTTCATATATATACTAAGTATATTATTTCAACATATTAAAGCGGAACTGTCATCATTTATTACCCCCCAGACTACCATATAGTGAGTCTAACCATACCGTTATGGCCAGCCTTTCCTCTTTTCTAACTTATAAAATACTTTTATACAGGTGTCAGGCACAGTCGGATAGGCGTGGTTTGGGGTTCGCAAAGCCCCGCCGCCACGCCTATCCTCTCTTTCAGTGCTGGGACCACCGTGTAGGAAGACAGTGGTCCACAGCGCATGTGCCCCTCCCTGCCGGCTCTGACGTGCCCGCGCCGCCGCTGCCCTGCATTGACAGAGCACATAGACAGTAGAAGCGAGTGCTCTTGAAGTGAGGGAATGAGCACTTGCTCTGTCAATACAGGGCAGCGTGCACGTCAGAGCCGGCAGGGAGGGGCGCATGCGCTTAGTAACCTAAGGGGAAACACTGTGCAATGAAATCACATATTAACAAACCACTTCCAACAAGAAACCCCCACAAAAAAAGCAATTTGAAGAGCCATGTTTGCTTGGATTTAAACAGTGTAGCGTCTGACACTTTTCTACGTGTCCCTGCTAGCAGTCTTAGATTTTTTGGAAAAAGAAAAAACGCAACTGCGCAAAAAACGCATAATTTGCGCATAATTTGTAGTAGAGAAAAGTGGTGTAAAAGGCAATAATACATGCCGCCAAGTGTCCCAAAAAAGTAACATGGAGCCGCCCCCACCTGGTGTCCAAACAAGCAGCTAATCCTGGCACAGGAATATGTAATACCTCCTTGTACTGTAGGGGGCGCTAACAGACACCAGTCAGTGCATACGCTTCAGTGATACATGTGTTTTACCAGTAAAATGCCCATTCTGATTGGCCAGTTCTTCCAGCCATTGACACATTTCCCAGATCTGGACTGTCTGTACATTGTATAGTGAAACTATTGTATGTTGAGGCCATTGTAAGTTGAGGGATCACTGTAATCTTATTCATGAACTTTACCTTTACGCTCATGACTTCTGAGCGCAGGTCATGCAGTACTCGCATTGGAGATTCCTCTTCATAGTCTGGAGAAAAAAAAAGGAAATAGGGTGAAAACCGTGGTAATGTGTCCTTGTACATGGATCTAAGGCTGGGCTCACAGTAGCATAATATGGATGCATTATAATGTATGTATTATGCCCTGAAGTCCCAATACATGGCAGTAGTCAGTTTGGGGCATCAGACCTGCAGTTGGTTTGGGACTTCTGGCCACAATATGGACCCCAATTCTATTATACTAGTGTAACCCCAGCCTAAGGGCTCATTCCCACAATGTAATATCCATAGGCAGCCGGCCTGCTTGGAAATGTGCTCTCTCTATAGATGACAATGCATTTTTTTTATAGCAGATTCAGCCGAAAGAATGAACATGTTAATGAGTCTGGGATCCAGAATTTCGTAATGTGAATGGTATAAAACAGTGGTCTTCAACTTGCGGACCTCCAGATTTTGCAAAACTACAACTCCCAGCATGCCCGGACAGCCATCGGCTGTCCGGGCATGCTGGGAGTTGTAGTTTTGCAACATCTGGAGGTCCGCAGGTTGGAGACCACCGGTATAGAAGAATCTCACTGAAAACAATGGGAGGCTGCTGTACCGGATGTTGTGTGAATGGGCTCTAAATTTTCAACATGAAGTAACGGAAGTCAGAGGCATTACCTAGTATGGTCCAACAGATAAAATACACCAAAAATACAAGAAAGGGAAAAAAATAATAATAATAATAATAAAATCATTGACCCATATACTGAACCAGATTAACTCCCAAAAATATTATGACCGCCCCCCCCCCCCCCACCCACCTAAAACAGTGCACCGAATAAGAATCAGAGGCCTAGCAATAAGTATACAAATAATGCATATACAGAGGGCAAAACACTAACATAATCAGGTATACACAATAGAACAGTGTTTCCCAACCTCTGGTTGTCTATGAATGCTGGGCATTGTAGTTATGCAACAGCTGGAAGCACAACGGTTAGGAAACACTTCCCTAGAGAAACATGTAGACACTACGGCACCTGAGGGGTCCACAAGCCTCTCTTCCCCATAAGTAGACCCCCGTATTACAAACATTGTAGGTGGGGGCCCTGGCACAGGTTGTTTACCCAGTATCTCATAGTGGCCATTCCTATTGTACACTCACCATCATCTTCCTGTGTGAACACTTGCTCTAGATGTGCCGTCTCCTTCTCCAAAGTGAGCGCCAAATGCCTTAATTTACTAAAGAAGTTTCCAGTCACCGACATGATCACGATGGGCTGCAATAGAGAAATGGCCATAAATGAGAGGACAGCTGCATTATTTATTAAAGGAGAAAGAATTAAAGGAGCCGCACATCACAACTGCGATGGAATAACAACATAACATGCTAATACCTCCGGCTCAGTGGGGTCAGAAGTGATGACTTATCTTCGTGATACCCGTTATTTATCCAAACTGCCTGATGTAAGTCCATGTACATTAGGACAGGGCTTAACAAATATATTAGGAATCTAGAAGCCAGCAGAAATAGTTAGGAGCCAGGATGCCGCATGTCACCTAACATTACGACACTCAACGAGACGTCCTATGATCAGTCATTAGTGTCCCTTCATCTCTCCCTGTGTCAGTCATTAAAGGGGTACTCCCGAGGAAAACTTTTTTTTTTTAAATCAACTGGTGCCAGAAAGTTAAACAGATTTGTAAAATTACTTCTATTAAAAAAAAATAAAGAAAAAAAAAAAAAATCTTAATCCTTCCAGTACTTTTTATGGTCTGTATACTACAGAGGAAATTCTTTTCTTTTTGGATTTCTCTGATGTAACGACCACAGTGCTCTCTGTTGACCTCTGCTGTCCATTTTTGGATCTGTCCAGAGCAGGAGAAAATCCCCATAGCAAACATATGCTGCTCTATACAGTTCCTAAAATGGACAGCAGAGGTCAGCAGAGAGCACTGCGGTCGTGACATCAGAGAAATCCAAAAAGAAAAGAATTTCCTCTGTAGTATACAGCCCATAAAATGTACTGGAAGGATTAAGATTTTTTTTTATAGAAGTAATTTTCAAATTTGTTCAACTTTCTGGCACCAGTTGATTAAAAAAAAATAAAAATAAAGTTTTCCACGGGAGTACGCCTTTAAATGTCTACTCAACTCACCCCTGTGTTACTGTCATTAGTATCCCAGTCATATTGCCCTGTGTTACAGTCATTAGTGTCCCCCTCATGTGTCACTATCATCAGTGTCTTTTGCAAAATTGCAACTACCAGCATGGCCAAATTGCTTGCTTGCTAGTAAAATAAAACAAAAGACAGACAGCGCTCCATAGTGTGATACCGTTGTTGCACAGAGAAATTTAAGCTGGTGGGTATTACTCTTACCCCAATGGGTTACACTCCACCAAGTGCAACAATGGATCAAGGCGTGGAATATGAATAAGGTGTCCGGCAGCCACTCCTCAAATATAGACAAAATGTAGATAAACCTCCAGGGTGTGGACGGGATAAACGGGCGCTCAACCACCAGGTAACAGGATAAAGATTTTATTCACCCATAATGCAACGCATTTCACAGCACAGCTGATGAAGCAGCTGTGCTGTGAAACGCGTTGCATTATGGGTGAATAAAACTTTTTATCCTGTTACCTGGTGGTTGAGCGCCCGTTTATTCCGTCCACACCCTGGAGGTTTATCTACATTTTGCCAAATAACCCCTCTGGCTTTCTGGGAGTTGTAGTTTTGCAATAGCTGGAGGCACAACAGGTTGGGAAACACTGCCATTGTGAAACAATTATTGTCCCTTACCTTCATCCTCATTCTGATCCCCTGTTCACGTGACCACAAAGGCCGCTGACCACCTAACATCCGCTGATCATGTAACACTGGAGCGCAGAACGCTACATCTTTTAAAAGGATGGACAACCCCTATTGGAAAGAGCAGACAAACCTAGCTGCCACAATGAAATTCTTAGTCGCCATGACGACCAGGGATCCTTCAAGCCCTGCATTAGGCCATCTGTGCAATTGTCAGGATTTCTGATGATAAATACACCTTATGCTTTGCAAAGCATTTTTTTTTATTCTTGCCTTGTATTATGAGGCAAAAAAATATATAAAAATGTCTCCATAGGTCTTCATTAAAAATGTAGGTTACTCTATACCTCTTCAGCTTACTGTGTGAGCTCTCTTTTCTCTCTACACTTGTTCACCGCCTATATGATTACACTCTGTAAACTGCCTTGTATCTGATCTCCTCTCTATCTCCAGCCTGCGTGAGTTATCATCCATGGATTCCCTCCCCCCTCCGCCTGCTATCTGAGCTGCTGTGCAATCCATAAAACTCAACGATGAAGGTCTGTCACACTGATAAGACTTATCTTTGTCTGAGTAGCAGCTAAATGGTAGGAAATTTTTAATGAAGACTATCCAGAAGTGGCTTTAGTTTGCATTCAGGAAACAAATCACCATTTAAGAAAAAGAGAATAAGAGGTGCTAAGGTGTTATCATGTTTTATCATGGCCAAGCAGCTACATGCCAGCATTACATCACCAAGTGCATTGCCAAGCATCAGATGGTGTGGTGTAAGCCAACCTGTGGCTCTCCAGCTGTTGTGAAACTACAACTCCCAGCATGCCATGTAACCCTATAGGAATGGTCTCCAACCTGTGCCACAACTACAACCCCCAGCATGCCATGTAACCCAATAGGAAGTCTCCAACCTGTGCCACAACTACAACCCCCAGCATGCCATGTAACCCTATAGGAATGGTCTCTAATCTGCCCCACAACTACAACCCCCAGTATGCCATGTAACCCTATAGGAATGGTCTTTAACCTGTGCCACAACTACAACCCCCAGCATGCCATGTAACCCTATAGGAATGGTCTCCAACCTGTGACTCTCCAGCTGTTGTGCAACTACGACTCCCACCATCTCATGTACCCATATAGAAATGGTCTCTAACCTGTGCCCCAACTACAACCCCCAGCATGCCATGTAACCCTATAGGAATAGTCTCCAACCTGTGCCACAACTACAACCCCCAGCATGCCATGTAACCCTACAGGAATGGTCTGTAACCTGCCCAACAACTACAGCTCCCAGCATACCATGTAACCCTAAAGGAATGGTCTGTAACCTGCCCAACAACTACAGCTCCCAGCATGCCATGTAACCCTAAAGGAATGGTCTGTAACCTGCCCCACAACTACAGCTCCCAGCATGCCATGTAACCCTATAGGAATGGTCTGTAACCTGCCCCACAACTACAGCTCCCAGCATGCCTTAGCACCCTATAGGAATGGTCTGTAACCTGCCCCACAACTACAGCTCCCAGCATGCCATGTAACCCTATAGGAATGGTCTCCAACCTGCCCCACAACTATAACCCCCAGCATGCCATGTAACCCTATAGGAATGGTCTCCAACCTGCCCCACAACTATAACCCCCAGCATGCCATGTAACCCTATAGGAATGGTCTCCAACCTGCCCCACAACTACAACCCCCAGCATGCCATGTAACCCTATAGGAATGGTCTCCAACCTGTGCCACAACTACAACCCCCAGCATGCCATGTAACCCTATAGGAATGGTCTTTAACCTGCCCAACAACTACAGCTCCCAGCATGCCTTAGCACCCTATAGGAATGGTCTCTAACCTGTGACTCTGCAGCTGTTGTGCAACTACGACTCCCAGCATGCCCCGGCAGCCTTTGGTTGGAGACCACTTCCCTATAGTCAGCATAGTGGTTCCCAGCATGCTTTGCTGGTACATATATATCGCCGCTTACATTTGGTCCCCACCGGTGCTGCAGCCTCTCCCGGTATCCGCCGTTCTCCCGGCTCCTCCGCAGCCGCCAACAAGTTGAATTTTTTTTTTGTTGTTGAGAAAGTCAAAGCTTTATTGACACGATTGTCAGTGCACAGAAGTCAACGTTCATTGGTTCCCCAATCGTCTTTTAGCATCAGGCTGCCATCTAGCGGTGAGTTGCAGTAATGCACATGATGAGAGAGAGAAGAGAGAGAAAATATATATGCACAAAAAAATATATATATATACATATACATATATATATATATATTTATATACACAAATATGAATGAATTTTAATTGCATGTAAAGCTCACTGTGTGGCTGCTCGACTCCTTAAAGGGGTACTCCAGTGAAAACCTTTTTTCTTTTAAATCAACTGGTGGCAGAAAGTTAAACATATTTGTTAATTACTTCTATTAAAAAATCTTAATTCTTCCTGTACTTATTAGCTGCTGAATACTATCTCTGCTGATGTTTATTGTTGTCCTTAGTGGGATTTGAACCCAAGGCCCCAGCACTGCAAGGCAGCAGTGCTAACCACTGAGCCACCATGCTGCCCTTAGCATATATCTGCTATGCATGGTTGCTAAAATGCTCGATATGCAGAAAAAATTGGAAACACAAAAGGGAAGCGCAACAATGTGCCGTAAAAGTTTTCAGATATAACGAAGACAAAGAGGTGAAAAAAAACTTGCTCACCTTCTGGTGTTGTGCAGTGGGCACAACACCATATCGCGCTTGTATCCCGTTGCAAAGGGAATAGTGAAATCAGGGGGTGCAGCTCACACCGTGGCGTCCTGGGATTCCTGGACATCTGGAGAATGCAAGAGGTGAAGATCCCCGGGGCTCCGGTTCACGTGTAAAAAAGGTGTGTTCGAGCGCTCACTCCTGTAGAATAGCTTGGCTGGGATCGTGGCAGTAAGAAGTAGCCGGACACAGTTAAAGATATAATAACCGGATTTTATTTGGATAGATCACAGATAACGCGTTTCGAGGGGTGGGACCCCCTCTTCGTCAGATCAATTGATCTGACGAAGAGGGGGTCCCACCCCTCGAAACGCGTTATCTGTGATCTATCCAAATAAAATCCGGTTATTATATCTTTAACCGTGTCCGGCTACTTCTTACTGCCACAATCCCAGCCAAGCTATTCTACAGGAGTGAGCGCTCGAACACACCTTTTTTACACGTGAACCGGAGCCCCTGGGATCTTCACCTCTTGGTTGCTAAAATGGACAGAGATGTCAGCAGAGAGCACTGTGCTCATGATGTCATCAGTGTTCCAAAAAGAAAGGAATTTTCTCTGTAGCATTCAGCAGCTAATAAGTACTGGAAGGATTAAGATTTTTTAATAGAAGTAATTTACAAATACGTTTAACTTTCTGCCACCAGTTGATTTAAAAGAAAAAAAAAAGGTTTTCACCGTAGTACCCCTTTAAGTGAAATATATATATATATATATATATATATATTTTTTTTTTTTTTTTTATTTTTTTTTTTTTTTGCTGATATTTAGTTCTAGTAGTTAGACTGACTTGAAAACAAAATCTTCAAAAAATAAAAGTTTTCGATTTTCTTAAAAAATAAAATAAAAATAAACTTTTAACAAGTCATAGTAAAAAAACTCCCACTGATAACTATATTAAAGTATTGTGGCACTTTATTTCTGGCTCCATAGAATAATGTTTCCCAAACAGGGTGCCTCCAGCTGTTGCAAAACTACAACTTCCAGTATGCCTGGGCATGCTGGGTGTTGTAGTTTTGCAACAGCTGGAGGCACCCTATTTGGGAAACACTGCTATACACCAGTGTTCCCCAATCTGTGGCTGTCCAAGCCAGATAGGTTGTGGGTATTCGGCAATTATAGAAGTTGTAGAGTCTTAAAGGGGTACTCCGGTGAAAACCTTCTTTCTTTTAAATCAACTGGTGCCAAAAAGGTTAAACATATTTGTAAATTATACCATGAAAAGGAGTAGCGTGCACTCACCGCGGGTAAACAGCTGCAGGCCCGAGGTCCGGGATCACCACGGCATAGACGGAGACGGTAAGGGGCGCTCAGAGGCTACGCCGGCTGTTTCGGACGTAGGAACGTCTTTCTTCCGGCCTCATATTTGTAAATTACTTCTATTAAAAAATCTTAATCCTTCCAGTACTTATTAGCTGCTGAATGCTACAGAGGAAATTCCTTTCTTTTTGGAACACTGATGACATCACGAGCACAGTGCTCTCTGCTGACATCTCTGTCCATTTTAGCAACCATGCATAGCAAATGTATGCTAAGGGAAGCATGGTGGCTCAGTGGTTAGCACTGCTGCCTTGCAGTGCTGGGGACTTGGGTTCAAATCCCACTAAGGACAACAATAAATAAAGACTTATTATTATAATAACATCCGCAGAGAGCACTGTGCTCTTGATGTCATCAGAGAGCATTCCAAAAAGAAAAGAATTTCCTCTGTAGTATTCAGCAGCTAATAAATACAGGAAGGATTAAGATTTTTTTAATAGAAGTAATGTAAAAATCTGTTTAACTTTCCGGAGCCAGTTGATTTAAAAGAAAAAAGGTTTTCACCGGAGTACCCCTTTAACACCCAGACGCCCAATGTAAAAAACTTTTTATTTTAGGTACCCTATGAGGCAATGTTTCCAAACCAGTTTCTCCAGCCTTTGGCTGTCTGGGAATGCTGGGAGTTGTAGTTTTGCTACAGCTGGAGGCACATTGGTTGGGAAACACTGCTATGAGGTAACTATGATGTAATCCGCTATTTTCATAGTAGGAAGGTGGTGTTGCAGTGTTTTGTAGCGATGGGGTTCTTGTCCCACCTCCATCTGTATGGGGTTTGTATCTTCTGCACCTGTTGGCATGGGTTTACTTTAAAACTCAAAAAAATTTAAGGGGTACTCCACTGGAAAACATTATATTTAAATCAACTGGTGCCAGAAAGTTAAACAGATTTGTAAATTACTTCTATTTAAAAATCTTAATCCTTCCAGTACTTATTAGCTACTGTATGCTCCACATTTTGAATTTCCTTTCTGTCTGACCACAGTGCTCTCTGCTGACACCTCTGCCCATTTTAGGAACTGTCCAGAGCAGGAGAGGTTTGCTATGGGGATTTGCTCCTACTCTGGACAGTTGCTGACATGGACAGATGTGTCAGCAGAGAGCACTGTGGTCAGGCAGAAAAGAAAAAGAAATGTCTGTGTAGCATAGAGCAGCTGATAAGTACTGGAAGGATGAAGATTTTTAAATAGAAGTAATTTCCAAAATCTGTTTAACTTTCTGGCACCAGTTGATTACATTTTTTTTCCCAGTGGCGTACCCCTTTAAGTTGTCTTCCTATGACATGGATGTGGAAAATAATGTAAATTGTGAACCCAATTGTTAATGCACTGGCTCTGATTTATTATTGCAAACCTGACCAGTTGTGCACCAAAATGTGTCACATTGCGCACAAATTTTGCCTACAAATCCGAAATCTTACTCCTGTTTACTATTGAATACACAAAAAATCCTGTAAATAAATGGATGGAAATTCCCACCTAGAAAAAAAACTGGTCAAAAACTTTCCCGAAATGTGAATCCCCATAGTAAATAGAGTGGAATCATGCGGGTCTGAAGCAACATTCCACACTCTTGGTATATCAGGACCCCTGTCTGTACAGAGCTACAGAATGTGTCAGTGCTATATAAGCAATAAATAGTTAAACTGCTCCCCAATCATGCTACTTCTGTATTCCCCTATGGTAGAAAAGGTTACAGTAAGATCCTCCGAACCTGAATCCAATGTATTGACCCATTTACTCTTGTGAAAGACAATCTGCTGCCTAAGCGTAAAATGTACTGGAGTATTTTATTTTATATACACTTTGGGGAAGATTTACCAAAACCTGTCCAGAGGAAACGTTGCTGAGTCGCCCATAGCAACCAATCAGATCGCTTCTTTCATTTTTCACAGGCCTTTTCAAAAATTAAAGAGGAGATGTGATTGGTTGCTATGGGCAACTCAGCAACTTTTCCTCGGGACAGGTTTTGATAAATCTCCCCCATAGTCTGTAATTGGCAAAGATTTGGCCACAAGAAAATATGCACGTAAAATAAAAATACTGCAGCACATTTTACGCTTAGGCTGTGTTCAAACGGCAGAAAACAAGAGCAAACATTCCACAAATAGTGGGTGCTGGCAAAACACGCTGGCGCTAGGACTGCTCTAAAACGTCTCCGTATACGGTAATGGATTTCCGAGCGGATTCCGCTGAAAGAATTGACTTGTCTTTTCCTGGAGGCCAGAATCGGGATTTCCGTGTCAGATGTTTCTGCTGCAGAAATTCCACCCTGTGCATGGTGCAGTAGAATCCCACTGAAAGCAATGGGACTCCGCTGCAACGGAACTTCCAAATGGAATCTTTCAGCTGAATTCCATTCGGAAGATCTGTCGTGTAACATGACCTTGTTTTTCCAATACTCCAGAGAGTTCTATAGGCGAAAAAAAAATCTAAATAAAAACACCATGGGGGAGGCATTTATTAAAACCAGCATGTCATTACACCAATAAATGATTGCCCCACCAGCGAACAGGCATGCGGGATTGATGTAGGGGTGTGCTCCTCTACATAAATCCCTGCGTACCCTCCATGAAATCTCAGTCAGCTCGGAGCTTGCAGAGATTTCAAGCACAGTTCCCGCTTGTGTGTACCTCTTTGTATAAGAAAAAATTGCTCAATAAAAATAGCTTTAAAAAAATACATAAAAAATAATACATAAAACATCAGAGCAAATGGCAGATAAAGAACCACATCTATGAGACATTCATAGCAGTCCTATAAATGCGCCATAAATGTCTGTGTTGGGGATATCTTTCTACCATGAGAGATCCAGGAATCACAGCCAATATAGACCAGGGGTCTCCAAACTATGGACCTCCAGCTGTTTTGCAACAGCTTTAGGTCCACAGTTTGGAGACCACTCATATAGACGATGAAATGCAGTCACATCATGGCCACCTGAACGTGGCCTGGGAGAAACTTCCCTAGCAGCAGTGTGAAGGTATATATATATATACACACACACACATATTTGCCTTGATTTACTAAGAGTGTTGTGTAGTTTTCTTTGTGGGTTTTAATTCCCTACAATTTAGCACTTTTTTCCTACATTTTTTTTTTTTTTTTTTTTACACATGCTCTGATCTGTGGGGTTTTCCTCAGCTCAAATCCACCACATTTTCTGTGGAAACCTTAGTAAATATGTTGTTTTTTTGTGAAAATGTAATCAACCAAACCCCCTTTTCTGCAACATGCTCCTTTTTTGGGTTCTCTCACAATGGAGTTAGTCAGGTTTTTTTTCTATTCTGGCACACATTCTGGTGCAGACATAATTTCTGGCGCAATGTGCCAGGATCTGGCGCACAACCCGACAAAACATGTCGGGTTTACAATAGTAAATCAAGGCCAGTGAGTCACAGGAAAATCAATTCAAGACAACAGGTAAGTAAAAGCAATTTATACATAAAAACACAGTATGAACAGGATACATATAATACAGCAGAGACATGTGATGTACAATATACAGCAGGAGGAAGGTCACGACATTGCACCTAGTAGTAGAGAAATCACTGCGGATCTCGGGGATGCACATTTTCCTTGTCAGATACTGACACTGGTATGATAGATAGCCGACTGTCCGATCTAGTGGTTCACTGGCCTCCGTAAGGGTCTATCCACATGGCAGAATTTCCACTTGCGGAATTTCGCCTCAAATTAAAGCCCATAGACTTCTATGCGCAAGCGGAAATTCAGAAGTGTGAATGGGAGTGCGGAATCCCATAGAAGTCTATGGGCTTTGATTTGAGGCGAAATTCCGCATTCGGAAATTCAGAAGTGTGAATGGGAGTGCGGAATCCAATAGAAGTCTATGGGCTTTGATTTGAGGCGAAATTCCGCATTCGGAAATTCAGAAGTGTGAATGAGAGTGCGGAATCCCATAGAAGTCTATGGGCTTTGATTTGAGGCGGAATTCCGCTTGCGGAAATTCAGAAGTGTGAATGGGAGTGAGGAATCCCACAGAAGTCTATGGGCTTTGATTTGAGGCGGAATTCCGCTTGCGGAAATTCAGAAGTGTGAATGGGAGTGCGGAATCCCATAGAAGTCTATGGGCTTTGATTTGAGGCGGAATTCCGCAAGTGGAAATTCAGAAGTGCGAATAGACCCTTACAGTTATCCCGATTACATGTCCATTAAGGGCATATTCCCACTACAGAATTTGCGAGTAGAATTCTTCTCTGAAATTCTGATGCAGCAGAGTCCTATTGCTGTCAATGGGATTCCACTGCACAATGCAAACTATGGGATTTAAGAGATTTCCACTGTAGAAATTCCTCTGCCAAAATAATTCATTTGTTCAATCTTTTGTCGGAATACACAGCAGTCTACGTGGACCGGCGTCATTTGCTGGCCACCCTCGGAGATTCCGTAGTGTGAACCCAGCCGTTAGTGGCTTCCACTCTAGTTTGGCAATGTTGTATGAATATGGCTAAGATGCAATACCTTGAAAAGCCCCTGGGCAATACTGGCGCTGTTTATACAACCCATAGATGTGACTTATTTTTTTGTCAGAAGCACCCATTGGCAATCCCAGGTCTATGACAGGCACAGCACTCCAACATAGATCATCATCAGGAATTGGATGCACTGGAAGTATAGTAATTCGGATCCTGCGGTTCGGCTGTGTGCACTGTGTTGTCTTGTTGGCTAACGGTATGTCTTGTCCATTGCTATTTTTAGCAATTAAGGGGTTATTCCGGATAAGAAAAAAAACTTGTCGTACTCAGTTTGTGTGTGGTCTTGCAGCTTAGTTCCATTTAAATAAATGGAACCAAGTTGTAATACCATAAACAACCTGAGGACAGGTGTGACGCTGTCTTTATTTATTTTTTTTAAATCCTGGATAACCCCTTTAAAGGGGTACTCCGCCCCTAGACATCTTATCCGCTATCCAAAGGATAGAGGATAAGATGTCTGATTGAAGGGGACCCACTGATGGGGACCCCCGCGATCTCCCTGCTGCACCCGGTGTTCCTTTAGAGCTTGTGACATCATGGCCACGCCTCTCAATGTATGTCTATGGGAGGGGGGGTGACATCACGAGCCTCCTCCCCGCATCCACAGTTATCTGGCTCAGAGCGAAGTTCAGGTGCAACAGCAGAGATCGTGGGGGTCCCCAGTGGCGGGGGTCCCGTGATCAGACATCCCTTTGGATAGGGGATAAGATGTCTAGGGGCGGATTACCCCTTTAAGCTCACACCAATATGGGGTCCTGTTCTCAGCTGCTGAGGCTGCCCTCCAGGGTACATCTTCACCACTGAGCTGCCTCTGCGAGATTGTGTGTAATACTGGGTCTTTTACAACAGTAATTCTTAGGCAAAACGTCTGTACGTTGTGTACACTCTGCTTCAAAGATGACATAGTCAATAATTCCACATTACATACAGACAGAACACAGTGCGCGTTTCCCGTTACAAGGACAAGTCATCTTCAGTATGGCGAAAGTTCAATAGTCTTCTGTCCATTCCTCCCAAATGTGAAATGTAATAAAACTTCTGACAATTAAAACAATAAAAAATAAAATAAAGACATGCTAATATCCAGCGGGGACTAAAGAGGAAATATTGACGAACGACTGTCAAAAGAAAAAGGAGCGACTTTTCTTACCTCCGTCTACCTAACAACTTCTTGACTTTTCCATTAATTTCATAAAAAAGGTTATAAAAAGCGCTATAAATAAATGCTGCCGGTACAAAATATTTCCGTGGTACCTAGGTAGGTTGAATCGGCGTCTGGAAACAAGCAGTTTATCATACAGTATTTTCACAAAAACATTCAGTCTTTAGTTGGGATACTTATGGCCTGTGCTTTTCTCATCCATGCATTTTACGCAGAGGATTATTGTTTTTATATACAAGTCTATCTCCGTATAAAGTATGCTAGAAAAATGCTGGAGGGAAAAAAAGGGAATATATGAAATAAATGTTCTTGTGAGGTCAGTGCCTGATCGGTTAATGGTGAGTATCTGCACATCATTCGCACAGACTGGGCCCAAGACATAGAGAACCTGCACAAGTCCGTTCAGTATTGTAGAGGATATCCTCTGCTATTACTGAAGAGCAATGACAGGTAACCTACCACTACTAGCTTGCTCTAAGATGCTGAAAGTAGTAGATTTTTTTTACTCAAGTCATATCTTGCCCATTAAGCAGGTAATACCGTAGCCTGGTGTGTTTTTTATATTCAGCACCTGTATGAAAGTCTTGGCGATATTTTGCTTTAGAGTTGCAGACACCTAAGAAAATTATTGCATGGTATAAAGTCAGATGCAGACTAAATATTAAAACCTGTAGAAGATATCATTAAGTAAAAAGTTGCTATGTATTTAAAGTCAATGTGTAAAACTGCGGTTATGTTGCATTAATGCACAAGGATGAGGCTATTAAGGCAATGGTTGTCCTTTCTTCGGAGACATTTGCTGTTGTGCATGAAGACTCTGCAGACTCCAGAAGATCCACCGTGATTCATGAATCATCCATGTTGTTGTGGTGTTGTGGCATATTCTGTGCCGCGCACTACCTGTGAAAAGATGAAGAAAAAAATAAAAAAATATTAGTAAACCAAGAGAAGCAGAATTGCCGACACATACGGAACTAAGCATCCACTAGGACGTGTAGCAACACACAAGACGGGACTGACGTGTAGTCTGTAGTGGAGGTGCGAAGCCAGACAAGAAGCGTAAACAAAGAACAAGTAGTAGCCGCACTCACCATCCAGGTCTTTATTGTAATCCGGACAGGTTAGCGGTGGTACAGGCGGGGGAGCTAGGTGGAGGACAGGTCCCCGTCGTCCACCCAGCTCCCCCGCCTGTACCACCGCTAACCTGACCGGATTACAATAAAGACCTGGATGGTGAGTGCGGCTTCTACTTGTTCTTTGCTTACGCTTCAAAAAAAAAAAAAAAAATATTATAATAGACAATTGTTCTTCAGGCTTCTGTTCTTCTCACTTCTCCAAATGCTTCTCATTTAAGGGAATCTGTCAGCTCTTGATCATGTTCAGTAGCTGGTAGGGAGATAAAACTGATGATACCTGTTTTTTAGCTGATGGTTGTTTGCAAGTTATAAAATCATGCTTTCCGTCCAAGCTGCAGCATGTATACCTCCTCCCTCTCCCACCCCTCCCTGTAAGATTAATGTATATGGTTTGGCTTCCAGCTCTGAGCTGTGTACATTAATCATGCAGGGCAGGGTGGGTAGCGGAAGGAGGAGGTATGCATGCAGCAGCTCAGCCCGGCCTTTACAACTCTTGGCTTTACAATACTCTTGGGCTTACATTACAATTGTATAACTTTGCAAACAGCCACCAGCTTAGAGAAAGGTATAATTTGTTTTATCTCCTTCTTTACTATTTACCCATATCTGCAGCTCTGAAAATGATTAGAGCAGATTCCCTTTAAAAAGAAAAATATCAATTGAACCAGTAGGTGGCAGTATGAAACAAAGATGCTTTCTTATGCTCAAAGAGAAGTAGATTGCTGAAAAGATGAGACTTAAAGGGGTATTCCAGGCAAAAAAATCTTATCCACTATCCAAAGGATAGGGGATAAGATGTCTGATCGCTGGCGAACCGCTGCTGAGACCCCCCGCGATCTTCCTATGTGGGTGCTGCATCTCCAGTTTCGGAAACCTCTGACTTTCCGGGACTGGGGACGTGATGCCAAGCCCCCTCCATTCATGTCTATGCTAATGAAGGTCAAGGGTGAGCGCACAGAGAGCAGATTCTCTTTAATGAAATTTTACATCAAAGCATAATGTTTTGAGAAAAAAGGAATAAAAACAATAATGTCAAATGTTCACAGTTTATATCTATTCAGATACATGACATACATGCTAGGCAGTGGAAGGGTTATATGTTACCTCATTCCTCGATTGGCTGAGCGGATGTACTTGTAATCAGCTCTCCACTAATATGGTTACATGGTTTTTCTCATCTGAAATACAGCCATAACAGGACTTATGTCAGAACATTGTTCACATCTTCCAGCATTTGACTAGATTGACCTAAATGACATTATATTATTCACACGATTTAATATCAATTTATCTAAAGTCCCAAAAGCTATCCTAGGTACAAATTAAGCCCTGGGGCCTAATACCAGGGGCAAGAAAGAGCTGGGGTCTAATGCTAGAGATGAAGAAAGGGCTGGAGTCTAATACTTTACGGCAGGAGAGAGCTAAGGCCTAATACTGTAGGGCAGGAGAGCGCTAAGGCCTAATACTAGAGGGCAGGAGAGCGCTAAGGCCTAATACTGTGGGGCAGGAGAGCACTAAGGCCTAATACTAGAGGGCAGGAGAGCGCTAAGGCCTAATACTGTGCGGCAGGAGAGCACTAAGGCCTAATACTGTGCGGCAGGAGAGCACTAAGGCCTAATACTGTGGGGCAGGAGAGAGCTAAGGCCTAATACTGTGGGGCAGGAGAGCACTAAGGCCTAATACTGTGGGGCAGGAGAGCACTAAGGCCTAATACTGTGGGGCAGGTGAGCACTAAGGCCTAATACTGTGGGGCAGGAGAGCACTAAGGCCTAATAATGTAGGACAGGAGAGAGCTAAGGCCTAATACTGTAGGGCAGGAGAGCACTAAGGCCTAATACTAGAGGACAGGAGAGAGCTAAGGCCTAATACTGTGGGGCAGGAGAGCACTAAGGCCTAATACTGTGGGGCAGGAGAGCACTAAGGCCTAATACTGTGGGGCAGGAAAGCACTAAGGCCTAATACTGTGCGGCAGGAGAGCACTAAGGCCTAATACTGTGGGGCAGGAGAGCACTAAGGCCTAATACTGTGGGGCAGGAGAGCACTAAGGCCTAATACTGTGGGGCAGGAGAGCACTAAGGCCTAATACTGTGGGGCAGGAAAGCACTAAGGCCTAATACTGTGGGGCAGGAGAGCACTAAGGCCTAATACTGTGGGGCAGGAGAGCACTAAGGCCTAATACCGTGGGGCAGGAGAGCACTAAGGCCTAATACTAGAGGGCAGGAGAGCACTAAGGCCTAATACTGTGGGGCAGGAGAGCACTAAGGCCTAATACTGTGGGGCAGGAGAGCACTAAGGCCTAATACTAGAGGGCAGGAGAGAGCTAAGGCCTAATACTAGAGGGCAGGAGAGCACTAAGGCCTAATACTAGAGGGCAGGAGAGCGCTAAGGCCTAATACTGTGGGGCAGGAAAGCGCTAAGGCCTAATACTAGAGGGCAGGAGAGCGCTAAGGCCTAATAATATAAGGCAGGCGTGCACTAAGACAAAATACTATAGGCCAAAAGAGAGCTAAGGCCTAATACTGTAGGGCAGGAGAGCGCTGAGACCCAATACTGTAGGGCAGGAGAGCGCTGAGACCCAATACTGTAGGGCAGGAGAGCGCTGAGACCCAATACTGTATGGCAGGAGAGCGCTGAGACCCAATACTGTAGGGCAGGAGAGCGCTGAGACCCACTACTGTAGGGCAGGAGAGCGCTGAGACCCAATACTGTAGGGCAGGAGAGCGCTGAGACCCAATACTGTAGGGCAGGAGAGCGCTGAGACCCAATACTGTAGGGCAGGAGAGCGCTGAGACCCAATACTGTAGAGCAGGGCTGGGACATATTTTGACAGATTTACATTACATAAACATTCAGTATGCTCCTTTGTTCCTCCCCAGACTATTAATAGCACCTCTTTGTGCATGATCTTCTCCACTATCGACCCACTGGCTGTCACTTCCGAGCAATCTGTTTTGGGATTCACTGAGCGGTCTGGCTGGAAATGGTTGACTTGGTCCAGCACTAACAGAAAAGAATACATTAGCACAAAATGTTTTACGATTTGCATTTAATACACCTTCAGGCAATAAACACATAATACATTAATGGGATTTACATACATTTTTGAAGAATCACTCTGTATAGCTGCTACATTTTGCTCTGGATCACCAAGCACAAGGCGAGTTGGGAAAGTACATCCGTCACCCATACTGTAAAGCAATAGAAAAAAAAGGTCTTAAAAGGCTAATAGCAAGTTCACTATGTAGGAGCCCATTTATTCATGTGTTGTCTCTGACAGCATAGCACACTCCTAGTAATGCCATGAAGGAGTTTATTATGATTATGGTACAAATTCTTTAAAATGTCGCTGTATTAAAACAAAACAATACAAAAGAAAAAAAAAAACGTTGACATGTTACAGTTGTTCGGGGTCTCAGTGTGCTAAGACCCCCACCAATCAGGAGAAGGAGTGGAGATAAGCACGTACTACTCCTCGGGTCTCCACGATCTCTATCACACTGCTCCATTATAGGTCTGTGGGGTAGCGAGGCAATGTAAAGGGGACTTATTCCAGCTCCTTCTCCTGATTGGTGGGGGTCTGTCAAAATCTCATTTATTTTTTTATTGTTTATCACAGATATGCTTTAAAGTATTTTATTCATTTTGTACTATTTCTCTGGTCACACACATAACTTTACCTTGTAAATATAGGTAAAAGCCAATATTTCTTTTCATCTCCGAAGACTTCACGAAAATTCTTACTGCAGCCCAGGGAAAATCCATCTTTTTCAGGACCAGTTCGAAAAGAGGGAGCACGGAAAGCCTCTAAAAATAGTAATACAGAATACTACACAACAGAGCAATAAATAGGATATTCTTATTTATTTTCTAAACTATTTGAATAAAAAAAAAACCTGACCAGTTACTATAGATTAAAACAACAACCTAAAAAAAAAAAGAGTCCAAAAAATGGCTCCTCAAAATAAATGAAAAAGGGGTCTAAAAAGACAGAAGACCAAATATGTAAACCTACAATACGCTACAAAGAGCGTAAACCTTATGCCCCAATGATGAAATACAAGTAATATAAAAATATATATGTAAATTTTATTAAATACAAAGACATAAATTAAAAATATATGATATAAAATAGGAAAAGAAAATTCATACACAGTCAATATAAATCCATAGATATAAGTTGATAAAAATTCATCTCAATTTACAACATGTAAGAATTGATAATAATAAAAGCAGGATAAAATATATATATATATATATATATATATATATATATATATATATATATAAATATAAAGGGAGAGTTGAGTCCGGTAGTTGGATTAAAAATTATATATATATAATAAATCTATATGTACGTACAGAAGATAGGATTGAGAGTGCAAGAGTAACTAAGAATAAAGTGCAAGTGCTAAAAAACTGTAAACACATCTTACATAGTGAGAAATATCACACAGTGAATAACTAAGCAAAGTGCAACGTGCTAAGATGGCAGTGGTATTAAATAGCATAACATGTGATGTGTTAAGTACAAAAACAAAAGTGCACAATAGAAGTGACAGTTAGATAAAATGGAAAGCAGAGGACATATAGATACCGGACTGGACCCTACGCCTGCTATGAGTTTCCGACGCGTTTCGCCCGCAACCGGGCTTTCTCGAGGAGTTACTATAGATTGTATTACCTATTACCCTCGTGGCCTACAGTTCCATAAAAAATTCAAATATGCCGTATAGTTACAGTACAATCCTCCTGCACGCAATAGCCTGAAACTACAGCTCTATCTGCACTTTGCATAGTGTAGTGTTGGACCAGAGGTGGTGGATCTATTAACAAAAAATTAATTCCCTTTTTTTGTCCTACATGAAATGCAGAACAGTAGTAAAACACTTGACTCATAGATGGTAGACAGCTGGGATCCTCTATAGAGTGAAAGACTCACTAAGGTTACATTCACATTATGTTTATGGCATAAGTTGCCGTATAACTTTTTTTTTTACCTAAACAGGAAACAAAAAACTGACACCGCCGTATGTATTTTAATGCTTAATGCGTTTTGCAATGAATGAAATGTTATAAAAACTGTTTACGGTTTTTATAACATTAAGTAAGATCCCAAAACCAGACAGTCCCGTGTCCAAGTAGTAGACCACGGTTCTGTGCACGGGAAAAAGACCTACAAGTACAAAACCGTACACAACCAGATACATGTGTACGGTTTTGTATGTGATGTCAATTAATACGTTTTTTCATACGGTTGCGTCCAGTTTTCACATTGAAAACCTTAACTCCGTAGGATGTGTTGATTTTCATTAAATAATGTGATCGCTTTCCAAAACTCTTCTGGAAAAAGCAGAGATCTCCTGGGCTCCCAGAAAAAAAAAATCTAAAATCTCCCATGTGTCACTGCTCCCTATCCCCATTCCAGTACTTCCCTTCTCACCCCGGCACTACCACGGGCAACATCCAGACGCTCAGTGGTGTCAGGATGTTGCGGTGACTACATGTGGAAGCAGCATGCATCGCAGACAATTTGCAGCTGATCACCATACGGCGTGGGACATTTTCAAACTGAGGACACTCAGGAAGATATGGTAAGAAACCTTAATTTACCCTATATAATGTCTTGCCATCAGTTATAGGGTAAAATCTGGTGACAGGTTCCCTTTAAAAAAGACCTCAAAATAGTGCAAACAGGGGAGGTCTGTGAACAGTGGGCTATGGTCTGCAGTCTGTGACCAGGGAAGTCTAGTGTCTTCTGGCTTTTTTGGTGGTCTGTATTTTTGGGAGGTCTTTTTAGTGGCCTGTTGTCTCTACTAGATTAGGAGTCTGGGGAAATCTGTGAGAATGTCTGTATTTATGAGCATTTATTTCTTTAGGAAGCCCGCAGTTAAAATGTGTATAAGGGGTCTGGTCTCTATTTAATAAGGGGTGATACTATTTGTGATTCAGATGCATTATGTTGGGTGTGTGCCCTATATAAATAGGCGGGTCATAAAGCTTAACATTTTTTTTCCCACATAGGGATTTACACTTCAGTTTCAGCATCTGTCTTCTCATCTGTATCAATAGCGATAGTGAGCTGCGCGCTGTCACGCACTTTGCCGGCTTGTAACTAGCGATCACAGTGGGTCTCGATCAAAACTTTTGACATGTCTGGGCAACATGTCAAAAGTTCTTTTTTTAATGATAGCAATGCTTGAACCATGGGTGCTATAACCTACACACAGCCTTTGTACTGTGTGCAGATGGTGTGTACAGCATTGTTTTTACCTTATTTCTGCCGGCTTTTATCACCCCAAAAAATGCTTTTGATCACAGCCACACACAGTGGGATAGGAGTGGCGCAAGGTACGCTATGCCCCGCCACCACCATGCCCACCCCCTGTGTCAGCGCTGGGACCGCTGTGTGATTGACACACAGGTCCCAGCGCACGAGCCTCAGCTCATCTAACACGCATGCCGGCGTGTGTTATCCAGGCAAGCGCTTGCTCCTGCCGCCATCTGCCTCCTCAGTGCGCTTGCGCAGTGCTAGAGGCAGAGAGCGCGTTCATGACAGTTGCGCTTTAAAAAAGAAAATCTGTCTATTCATTATCCCCCTTACCTATAGTTGATCTGTTTTTTCCAACAAGCCAGCAGTGATAGCTAAATAAAGACAGTATACTGATGAAGAACATGGCCGACACGAAGAACAGGAAAAGGACGTGGAATTTGGCTCTGGTATCCGGCAGCTCATTCTGCAAAATCAAGAGAAAGTAGTTAAAATGACGCTGTGTGGGCCATTTAATATAATGAATGGGCAAAACATGGGCGTATGGGACGCATGTGTCCTTAAATGATACCCGACCACATAAAATGTCAAAAGGACAGACTTACAAGTATACAGGCACGTCTCGTCTAGTGAAATCCCAGTTATTTGTTTGGTGCTACAGTGCAGATCAGCATAGCCACCCAATATTCTAGGTGGGGGTGAAACAACCCCTATTCATTAGGGAATATTAATGTCAAAGAGGGGCATAGGGGGTCTCCTTCCTGCTCAGGAGGTATCAGACCCATCCCATCCATTTCAATGGCTACTGTGTTACACTGTACGATGTTTCTTTTCTACAGGGAGCCACATCAATTGGTACTTTTCCATACAACCCTAATTGTGTATGGATAATTAGCATATTAGAAACTGGAACAGATAATCAACCGTGCCTGGGTATGTAATACTGTCCCTTTAAGGCTGCATTCACACCACGAAAGGGGCATACAGCAGCCAGATCCGTCGGGGAAATTTTAAAAACCATCTCCTGCTGTATCCCTGCCGGACCCATGCTGTACCCAGGTTACCGGAGTCAGCTATAGACTCAGGTCACCTCATTGAAATGACCAGGGTACGGCACAGGTACGGCAGGGATACGGCAAGAGGCGGTTTTGAAATTCCCCTGCCAGATCCGGGTGCCATATGCCCCAAACGAGGTGTGTATGCAGCCCAACACGTTATATAGCGGTAGCGACACGATGTGCCTATAGATCGGTTACACACTCTTGTGCCAAAGGGGTAAAAAAAAATGGCCATATGTTAAGTTAACTTTGTATTTGTATTACAGCATTATGCATGAAGTCTGCATGGAGATTTATAGAGCATGAATGTATCTTTGTTCATCCATTTGGAGACAGAAGTCTCAGGAGGTAACCAGACGTATAGGCAGAATGTATACACAATGACTACGTGCTATCTACAACGGTGACGATCTATGTATACATATAAGTATATGGCTACATAAGGTACAAACTATACACATATTGGGGGAGATTTATCAAAGCCTGTGCAGAGGTAAAGTTGTCCAGTTGCCCATAGCAACCAATCAGATCGCTTCTTTCATGTTTCACAGGCCTCCCTAAAAATGAAAGAAGCAAGCTGATTGGTTGCTATAGGCAACCGGGCAAGTTTTACTTTGCACAGGTTTTGATAAATCTCCCCCATTGTTCTTCACACTCCACCCCTCCCCAACAATAGGATATGTTTAACAGCAGGATCCCTCATGCAGTGGCTCTCCAGCTGTTGCAAAACTACAACTCCCAGCATGCCCTGACAGCCGGAGACTGTCAGGGCATGCTGGGAGTTGTAGTTTTGCAACAGCTGGAGAGCAAATGTTATATGGGGGAGATTTCTCAAAACCTGTCCAGAGGCAAAGTTGCCCAGTTGCCCATAGCAACAATCAGATCACTTCTTTCATTTTGCAGAGGCCTTGTTAAGAATGTAAGAAGCGATCTGATTGGTTGCTATGGGCAACTGGGCAATGTTGCCTCTGCACAGGTTTTGAGAAATCTCCCCCTATAGCCTTAAAAAGTGTAGCCTAGAGTTATTTACATGGATGATCTTCACTAGTGAGAATAGTATACCATTGTGGGAAACACATGGGTTGTGTGTTAAAGGAGTACTCCACTGCCCCAGCGTATGTCATATTTTGTTCCGAATGCTTGGAGAAGCCGTTGGGCGTCGTGATGTCACAGTCACGCCCCCTCAATGCAAGTCTATGAATGGGGGCGTGGTGGCTGCCATGCCCCTTCCCATAGACTTGCATTGAGGGGGCATGGTGTGACATCACGAGGGGACCATGGGCGTTTTGTCACGACCCCCCGCCGCCCGCACCCAGTGTTTTAAATGATTGCCGGGTGCTGCACAGAGATCATAAGGGTCCCAGTGGCGGGACCGCAGCGATCAGACATCTTACCCCTTATCCTTTGTATAGGGGATAAGATGTCTAGGGGTGGAGTACCCCTTTAAAGATAAATGGTAACTATTAGGCTAAGTTTCCACTTGGTTTTTTTCTGGCAGTTTTTGGATATCTGCCACTGCAGTTTTTGAGCCAAAGCCAGAAGTATATTCAAAAGGAATAGGACATATAAAGGAAGGACTTATACTTCTCCTCCCTTATGGATCCACTTATGACTTTGGCTCAAAAACTGCAGTGGCAGATATCCAAAAACTGCCAGAAAAAAAACAAGTGGAAACATAGCCTTATGGGATCCACCCTGAACAATCCCTACAGATCATGTATATGGGGAATGCTTGCCATGGTAAAGATAGGCTGTTGGGATGGAGCTGACATGAATCGGTGGCTTGGTGTTTTTTTTTACCTCGGGACAGGTTTCTTCGGATTTGCTGCGGCAAAGCTTTACGCAAACAAAGACAGTTCATTAGACATTAGAAGGATGTGATCGGCAGGTGACAGTATGGAGAGTGGATGTGAACACAGGGCGTGATAGATGGCCTCTATGTATGGGCATTTAGGGCTGCTGTATGGAACATTACATAATGCGGTTAGCAATACACAGTCTAATTCTAACCTAAATGCCCAATATCTAGACTTGCACTTGGCTAAACAAGTCGGCTGCCCCATACCTACTGATCCCTTAGGCTAGGTTCACAGTGCATTAATGTCCTACATCCCAGGTGTCCATTGGCATCCCAGAAAAAACAGATGCCGATGTATACTGTAGCGTTAATCCTTGGGCCCCATTCATTTCAATGTAGTTTCCTTCAATTTGGATGCTTTCCGCTGGTATACGCTAAGTGCAGCAAACCATGCTACCAGTTCAGTTAACGCGCATCTGTCACCCAAACTGACCCCTCTATTGTAAGCCCATAAGCCAGTGATTCCCAACCAGGCCCTGGACTTACAAAGTCCTTTTTTTCTTTCTTTTCAGACATTTTGGTGGGATGCTGATGGATATCTGCGAAATGTGGCATACATACAATGGGGACCAGTTATAAGGCTATTTCACCCCACCACCCTCGATTGATAAATCCCTCCCTGTTTGGAGACAGGAAGTGGCATCAGGCAGAGGCCACTAAGGACGGCCATGTTGACTAGAGGTTCAGGCAGTATGAAAGGCTGGCCACACATTAGTTCACTGATCCCCAACCAGTTGCAAAACTACAACCTCCAGTATGCCTGGGCATTCTTCAGCTGTCCGGGCATGCTGAGAGTTATGGTTTTCCAACTACCAGAGGCACATTTTTTTGGAAAACACTGCATTAGATAAATGTCTTCTGTTTTTGGTGGGACCAGCCAACAATCTAATGAGTCCCAACTCTCCCCCAATAGCAAATGTGGGGGAAATTAAGGATTGGGCACATGGATTTCAACATATCCGATCCTACTTGTTAGGGAAGTGCCTTACTCTTTTCTCCCTATAAAGAACACATGCATGATTGGCCAAGTTGAGCGTGCAGGTGTATGAGGGGACTGGAAGATATAGCTCTCAGCGAAACAAGCGTTATTCTGCCATTTACCGAGGAATGGTGGCCATACGCATTGCACGAATGTCATCCAAATGTGCCAATTTTGGTAGAAGTGGCTGACTGTCCACTATGTATAGGGGGCCTACAGACTCTACCCTGATGGCAAATACTGAGGAACAGAAGGATCAGGCATATTGGATTTCAACACGTCCAATCCTTTTACCTCTCTGTCCATTAAAAAAACATGTATGGTTAAAGGGGTACTCCGGTGGAAAACTTTTTTTTTTAAACAACTGGTGTCAGAAAGTTAAACAGATTTGAAAATGACTTCTATTAAAAAATCTTAATCCTTCCTGTACTTTTTAGGGGCTGTATACTACAGAGGAAATGGTTTTCTTTTTGGATTTCTCTTCTGTCACGACCACAGTGCTCTGCTGACCTCTGCTGTCCATTTTAGGAACTGTTCAGAGCAGCATATGTTTGCTATGGGGATTTTCTCCTGCTCTGAACAGTTCCTAAAATGGACAGCAGAGGTTAGCAGAGGGCACTGTAGTCGTGACAGAAGAGAAATCCAAAAAAAAGCATTTCCTCTGTAGTATACAGCCCCTAAAAAGTATTGTAAGGATTAAGATTTTTTTTTTAATAGAAATAATTTACAAATCTGTTTAACTTTCTGGCACCAGTTGATTAAAAAGAAAAAAAGTTTTCCACCGGAGTACCCCTTTAAGTAAGCCAAGTGTGCATGTTAGTGGTGGGGTGAGTTAGGAAGCAAAAATCAATTAATTGAATAAATGGTAAATCTTGCATTTTTAGCAACAAATTAGATTTCTTTATGAATAGGAGCAATAGTAAGGATGAAGCAGGAAACCCTAAATAGCAAAAGACGTCATTATATGTGGGCTAGGGTTACCAGTGACATGTGGAACCATAGTTGTGAATAAACAGCAGGTTACTAAGACAAGAGCAACAATCCCTTTATGGTTGGAATCCCCATAGGGAAACACTGAGGTCACAAAACTCATCCTGTTTCATTGCTATGCAACAAAAAGTCCTCATAGAGCCCTACCCCTTAGGCTATGTTCCACGGCTGAATTTCCGAGCGGAATCCAGGGAAAACTTGCACTCGGAAATCCCCATTTCAGCATCCACAGAAACAAGAAACATGGTCATTGTTTCTGCGGATTCCGCTAGGAAATGCACTGGCGTCTTTAAAGATGGCCCATCTACAAGACGTACTAGCGCAAATTTAAGGAAATGGCGCACATTTTCCGTTGTGTGAACATAGCCTTACTGTGACAACACACAGTACTTTTCCTCTAAACCCTGTATAGTGTATGGCAGCTCTCTCCACTGGCTGGCGGCTGCCAAGTCTGGCTCATCCACTGATTGTAGTCTACAGGTCTGAGTGCTAGCCGGGGAGTGAGGCGCACACTTAACCCAGCCGTAACTTGTGATCAGACATCAGAGTGCCAGTTAGCACTTCATTAGCATATAGGGAAAAACAAAGATATTGGCAGAACAGCCAGGCGGATCCGGGCACAGTAAGCATCAAACGGATCAGCCAGTACCACTGGTTAGTGCGGGGGGAGCAAGCTGACAGTTTTCCTTTAAATGTCCCTTTAGACTCCATTGTCAACTTTGACAGCGGTGATCTAAAGGGTTAATAGCCGGCCACGGCAATCGCTGCATGTCGGCTATTAACGCCAGCCCCCAGCTACAGGAATCAGCTGGGGGCCAGCCGGTATGACGCGAGCTCGAGTCAGGAGCCGTGCCATACAATGGTTGCCGTCTCAGGACAAGCCGGCTCGTCCTTAGACGGCAACCGGATAAAAAGGTGTTTTCCAGGAAAAAAAGAGCTAATTTCTTCCAAAAACAGCTCCACACCTGTCCTCCGGTTGTGTGTGGTATTACAACTTGGCTCCATCTCACTTTAATGGAACAGAGCTGCAATACCGCACACAACCTGAGTACAGGTGTGGTGCTGTTTTTGGAAAAAATTAGCTCTGTTTTTTCTATTCCTGAATAACCCAGTTAGTGAAGAATAACAGCACCTAGATACATATGAAAGTCCTCGCATACGTGATTCTTACCGTCCAAAATCGGATGAAGTATTGCAGAACAGAACCGGCAATGAAGAGGCAGTACAGCAGGGAGTACATCAAAAATAGCAGAAAGAATTTGTAATTGGAGAATCCCACACAGTTATTCACCCTACAGTGAGAACGTTACAGACATTAATGTACTTAAAAAGCACCAAATTAAAAAGCACATCAAAGACTATATGAGCTCCAAACACCCGAGACTTACCAGGGGCAGTGGTGATCCATCTTAAGTACACATCTGAGGGAGACAGAAATGGGAAAAGAGACTATAATAATAACATAACCACAGAAAAGGGGTAAAGCCACATAACAGACTATAGTCACATAAAAGAATAATTAGCAACAAAGTATAAATAAAGTCTAAAAATTCTATTTTCACAGAGAGTTACAATGCCCTTTTGTTAAAAGTCTCCCACAAAATAAGCTGATTAAAGGTTGCCCAACTCCAGGGACTTGCAGGGTTCTGGTGTAATTTGTGGGGGAACCGAGTGTGAGATTCATTGCAGCGCCACCAATGGGAGAAATAAAGAATTACACAGTTCACTTGATCTTAAAGCAGTGTAGTTTGTCTCCAGCCGTTGCAAAACTACTACTCCCAGCATGCCCGGACAGCCTAAGGCTGTCCGGGCATGCTGGGAGTTGTAGTTTTGCAACAGCTGGAGGCACACTGGTTGGGAAACACTGTCTTAGATATTTAAACACGGTTTATCATTTGTTTCATTTACGGCTAATTGACAGGTCCCAACCTACTGACCCCACTTAATGTTCCCTAATAGAAATGGGTTTTCTACACCACTGAAGCCATTTTAAGGCTAGGTTCAGACTACGGAATTCCCGTCTGCAATGCCGCTTTGAAATTTGCTGGCGGAAATTCCGCTTGCTAAAATGTATAGTGTAGTGAATGGGTTTCCGTTCACAAAAATTCACACTTCGGAATTTGTGAACGGAAAATCCGCTTGGAAATTTCCGCCTGAAGAATGGCGTTGCTCTTTCTTCAGGCGGAAATCCGTGCGGAAATCATTGCAGTCTATTGGAGACTGCAGTGTCCGCGTGGTCCTAGCACCGACTGATTCAATCAGCGCTGACCACACTCGGAATCTCCGGGCGGAAATTTTCTGTCCAGAGATTCTGTAGTCTGAACCTAGCCTAAGAGTTATCCTCTATAAACTCATCCTGTATGTAAAAATAGACAGGGTTAATTTTAAATGGGTTCTCCGGCCCTAATACATTTTATCCCCTATCCAAAGGATAGGGCATAAGATGTCTGGTCGCGGGGGTCCCGCTGCTGGGGATTCTGTCATTGCACAGCCACCTTTGTGAGCTCCCCGTGGCTCTGGAGGCTCCAAATATTTAGTGAGACGTCACGGATAGGGGATAAGATTTATTAGGGTCGGAGTGCCTCTTTAAGGAATTTTCTGATTGGTGGGGGTCTGACACCTGGTTGAGCAGTTTGCCAGAGCCATGATGCCCGCATACACAGAGAAACGGTACCAGAAGCAGAGGGCGCCAGACACGGTGTAGAGGGCAAGCTGAGTAACTACAGCTAAGCTCCCATGGCCACTATACAATGTATGGCAGCTCTATTAACTGTGTATGTTCTCCCCTTATAGAAATCATGGCTTATAAAAAAAAAAGACCACTAGGGGTCCCCATACCATCCAGAACACAATCCTGTCTGGCTGCAGCATCATCTTTGTCCTAGCTGAAGTACAGGCTGGGACAAAGAAGGGGATTTATCAAACAATATAGATGGCTTTTTTTCGTCTAAATTTGTCACAGGAAAAGTCGCAGGCTGGTCTCGTGTGACTTTTCTTGTCACATTCATTTAGACTGTTTAATGTTTATGACCACTAAGTGATCGGATTTACATCGCTTTGTGCAGTGGTCACTAATTTAACTGCGAAAAAGTTGCATGGACCAGATATAGAAGAAATCACAGGGAATTTTAACCCTGCCCAATATCACACCATGCAACAATTGTATTAAGGTCCGTGCGACCTTTAATACAATTGTCAAAAGGCCCGTCACTGCTCTGCGAAATTTAACCAGAGCAGTTCAGCAGGCATTCATTAATTTCCGTGCACCATTTGATACATTTGGCGCAAGGACGCCACTTTCCCGGCAACTCTAAAGTGAGCAAAAAGCTAATTTACATTTGTTTAATGTCCCTCAAAGTCCAGGAAGTGAGGGTGGGACTAGCACTCCTCTGTGCTCAGACTGCAGCATGAAAACAGAGAGGAGGGGGTTACAGAGTAGCCTGCCATGGTCAGATGAAGAGACCCAGCACAGCAGACTCAGGGAGGAAGTGAATTCCTGGTAAGGGCATGCTGCGTGCATGCCTGAGCAGTGGATGTAAGAATGAGTGAGCAGCAGAACAGAGGGATTTGTGAGCCAAATACAGAAGCTAGACACTTAACAAAAAGACATGTAAAGCATCTGCATGACCTAGTGAGTAACATATATAAGCATCATTTTATTTCTGTGATATGACAGATACACTTTAAGAGTGGTATGAGTCACTTTAAGGCATCTGATCATTAAAGGGGTTATCCAGGAAAAAGCTTTTTTTTATATATCAACTGGCTCCAGAAAGTTAAACAGATTTGTAAATTACTTCTATTAAAAAATCTTAATCCTTTCAGTACTTATGAGCTTCTGAAGTTAAGGTTGTTCTTTTCTGTCTCAATCCTCTCTGATGACACGTGTCTCGGGAACCGCCCAGTTTAGAAGAGGTTTGCTATGGGAATTTGCTTATAAACTGGGCGGTTCCCGAGACACCTGTCATCAGATAGCACTTAGACAGAAAAGAACAACCTTAACTTCGGAAGCTCATAAGTACTGAAATGATTAAGATTTTTTTTTAATAGAAGTAATTTACAAATCTGTTTAACCTTTCTGGAGCCAGTTGATAGATATATATATATATATATATATATATATATATATATATATATATATATATATAAATAAAAGTTTTTTCCTGGATAACCCCTTTAAGAATGGTGCTCCTGTTTGAATGGAGGGATAAAGTATGTGCACTACCCCTCAAATTAAATGTCTTTGCTGGAAATAGTGGCATACAGCACTTACAGACTACTACATCAGCATAGAGCAGTGGTCTTCAACCTGCGGACCTCCAGATGTTGCAAAACTACAACTCCCAGCATGCCCGGACAGCCGTTGGCTGTCCGGGCATGCTGGGAGTTGTAGTTTTGCAACAGCTGAAGGTCCGCAGGTTGAAGACCACTGGCATAGAGTATGATTGGAGAAATGGGGCACAAGCTTTACCACCTCTTTATTCAAACAGGGGCCCCTTGGACCCCCGTTTCAGAGGCTCAACCCCCACTGTTTAGACACTTATCACCTCTCCTGTGTCATTATGGGAAAACCTATTTAAGACACTGTGGAATTTTCCCCTTACTACTGTTGGGACTCACGTACCATCTCCTACTAATGGATAAATATTTCCTTCACTGCAAACTATAAAGCCTACCCAGCCTGGGGACCCCGGACATAAGAGGCTTAGAGCTTCTACACAGCTCATTGAACTCTGCTTTGGCTGTTATCTTCTAAGTACCCTTTATAAGTGAGTTATTTATACGGCTCTGTATCAGCTTCCATGTTCATTATTAATCATCCATTATGCGTTGATAAATATGAAGATTAGTACTGATCAATATGAACTTCCTATTTATATGCACATGTGGTGCAGAATTAAAGGAATACTGTAGTGTAATTTAACTTCTCCCCTAAGGGCCGCGGCAGTCCACAGAAAGCGCCATCCAGTCCCCAGCAGGAAGCCACGCCCCCTCCATGTATCTCTATGGGGGCACGTTGGCCGCCCCGTCATGCTGGGGATGGACATGCCCTCATCCTGCGGACAGCCGCGGCCCCGTATAGGAGAATCCAGCGGTTGGACCCCCCGCAATCTATAACTTATCTCCTATCCCTCAGATAGGTATTACACTACAGTATTCCTTTAAAGGGGTTATGCAAGAATTTTTTTTTTTATATCAACTGGCTACAGAAAGTTAAAACAGATTTATAAATTATGTCTATTAAAAAAAAAAATCTTAATCCTTTCAGTACTTATGAGCTGCTGAAGTTGAGTTGTTCTTTTCTGTCTAAGTGCTCTCTGATGACACCTGTCTCGGGAACTGTCCAGAGTAGAAGCAAATCCCCCATAGCAAACCTCTTCTACTCTGTGCAGTTCCCGAGACAAGCAGAGATGTCAGCAGAGAGCACTGTTGTCAGACAGAAAATAACAACTCAACTTCAGCAGCTGATAATTATCGGAAGGATTAAGATTTTTTTTATAGGAGTAATTTACAAATCTGTTTAAACTTTCTGGAGCCAGGATATAGATAGAGAGATAGATAGAGAGAGAGATATAGAGAGAGAGAGATATATAGAGATAGAGAAATAGAGATAGAGAGATAGAGAGAGAGAGAGAGATGTATATATATATATATATATATATATATATATATATATATACACACACACACACATATACACACGTTTTCCCTGGAATACCCCTTTAAATACAACCAAGGGCCACATCTAGGAGTTTGCATTTTGTCCCCATATTTGCCTAAGTCTCCTCTTGGTTCTCGGCTTTCCAAAAACAGATTGTAATCTCCAATGGAGGCAGGGCACGAAAGAGAACAATCTCTCTCTACAGCGTGGCAGAATATGTTGGTGCTATATCATCAGTGTGAAGGACTTACACATCGCAGGCTGAACAGTGGTGGCATCGGTCGGGTTTGATCAGCTGGCATCTTTCACAATATCGGATTGCTAGATTTAGTGAGAAATAAAACAAGCAGTAAGCGTGAATGTCCTAGAATAACTTAATAGAACAGATTGCATTCAGTAGACAAGTAAGGCTGATCATATGGGCTACATTTATTACTCTGCACCACTTTAAAAGTACAAGTCAGGGCTCTCCAAACAGTGGACCTCCAGATGTTGCAAATCTACAACTCCCAGCATGCCCGGACAGCCAACGGCTGTCCGGGCATACTGGGAGTTGTAGATTTGCAACATCTGGAGGTCCACAGTTTGGAGACAACTGGCATAAGTGGAAATAACTGTATTGGATATGAAAATCAAACATAGTAGATACAATCACAGACGCATGTCAGGGCTCTATACATTAGATTATCTTCTGGCTGCCACTTCATATGTTGATGCCCATGACCAGGGCGAAAATGAACTTATCCCCAGATAGGGGCTAAGTAGCTGATCGAGGGGGATCCGACCACTGGGGCCCGCCACGATCACCGGGACGGGACCCGGCACTCAGTGAGTAGAGAGTAAGGAACATCGAAAAGACCCGAGTACAGCTCTCAGGCATCATCGGCGCTCCTATAGAAATTAATGAAGCACGTGCCGTCTACTGGTAAATGGCACACGCTTCTCACAATACAACACTATATCAGAACTACAACCCCTTCATTGCCCCTTCTGTCTAATCAGAAACCCCATGCAGATGGCAGCCATCTTTAAAGCGTACCCATTAGATCCAACAAAAATCCCTAATCCTGACCATGTACATCTAGTTTTCATGTGTCTAGCACCTTTTTTTTTTTTTTTTTATTACACTTTTAATTTAGATCACTAGTCTGAATTCCTCTCAAAGCGGGGGGGGGGGGGGGGGTGGCCTCACTGTGCAGGTCTCCGCCCCCTCCCTCAGTATGCTGTCTGCTCACATCTCCCCTAGCATTAGCAAAACTACAACTCCCAGCTTCTCCTCACTGACAGTAGCGGGACACAAGCTGACAGGGGGAGGATTTTTCCCTGCGCTCACAGCTGTCAATCAAGGAAGTATGTCCATGACATAGGTGATGACGCATGGACACAGCAGGACTAGTATGTGTCCAAGCAGGCAGGGGGGGCAGTTGTTTGACTGGCTTTTTTTTAGTAAGCACTGAAAATGTTCTAATGAAAGTAATTGCAAAACCTATTGGTTATACATGCTTTACAACATATCAAAAGTTTTTGTATCCGACAGTGCCCCTTTAAGCCCAAAACAAGTATGCCTGGGTCGGTCTCCACTCTGGCTCTAGATGTTGTTTAGAGAGGTGGAAGTCCAGGGACGTAGGAACCCCGACAAATTTGGGGGGGGGGGGGGGGGAGGGGCAGCATTTAAGTGGGTGTGGCAATGGTAGGGTAGAGCTACAAAAGGGAGGGGATAGAGGCGGGCCATTCAATGTCACATGATGCTATTAAAGGAAAACAGTCATGTTCACCCACACTAAACCCAATACACTGGAACAAGAGACCAATAAAGGGGTCACTGACTGCTATACGTACCTGCACTACGGAGATCTGTCCCTCCGACGATCTGCTTCCATTGTCCATGAATTGCACGCTTGAGGTGGGGCCCACCGGCTCAATTTGAATATTCATTGTCGCGACGCACGTGACCGCTGCACCAACCCAACTCACGTAACCCGCGACAATTAATATCCAAAATGAGCCGACGGCCGCCTCCAGCGCGCAATTCACGGAAAATGGAAGCAGATCTTCGGAGGGACAGGTACGTATTGCAGTCAATGACCCCTCATCGGTTTTGAACGATTTTCCGTCTTCCTTTAAAATTGAGCTTTAATTTGAGGATATTTACATCCAAATCAGGTGAACGGTGCAGGAATTACAACAGTTTGCAAATGTACCTCCTACTTGTTAAGGGACCTCTCTATCCTCTCCAGACACCTCTGTACCACAAGAACATTCTATTTCAGGCACATGTCCTCCAGGCCCCTCTGTCCTCTCCAAATTTCTTTGTCCTCCCCAGACCACTCTGTTCACCTCACCACTCTGTCCTCCAGATCCCTTTGTCCTCTCCAGACCCCCTCTGTACCCAAGACCCCTCTGTCCTCCTCAAGACCCCCTTTGTACCCCAGACTCTTCTGCAGCTCAGACCCCTCTGTATCCTAGACCTTTCTATTCTCTCCAGATCCCTCTGTACCCCAGACCCCTTGGTCTTCTCCAGTCTCCTCTGTACCCCAAGAACACTTGGTATTTCAGGCACATGTCCTCCAGGCCCCTCTGTCCTCTCCAGATTTCTTTGTTCCCACCCCCCCCCCCCCCCAAACCAGTCTGTACACCTCACCACTCTGTCCTCCAGACCCCCTCTGTACTCCAGACTGCTCTGTACCCCAGGCCCCTCTATCCTCCTTTAGACCCCCTCTGTACCCCAGACTCTTCTGCAGCTCAGACCCCTCTGTACACCAGACCCCTCTATCTTCTCCAGACCTCAATGTACCCCAGACGCTGTCCTCTCTAGACCCTCTGTACCTTTGACCGTTTGTATCCCAGACCCCTCTGTATGCCCCCGACCCCTCTGTACCCCAGATCACTATGTCCTCTTTAGACCCCTCTGTCCTCTCCAAACCCTCTGTACCCCAGACCCTTCATTACTCCAGATGCCTCTGTCCATTCGATCTGCCAGAACATTCCTGATGATGTAATCGCAGGTCTTGGCAGATAGAATGTAAGCTCCTCTGCTGTCTATGGGCTTTCTGCAGCCTGGACAGCTTTAGGTTCACATTCACACAACTGCATTTTGCAGCGATTTTGTGTAAAAATCGCGGTACAACCTTGAAGATGTCATTGAAAAAGTACCAACTAAAAGGAGGCTGAACAAAGGGTATACATAACCTAGAGGTAGTTGTGCTATGAAATTCAAGTGAATGGTATTTTCAAAAGGAATCCAGGCAGACATTATGGACAGCCTACTCGATCAGCCAATGAATGAGTGCTGGCCCTGTTCGGTTAATAATCCCCCTGTGTAATGGGGCCCTTCTCGGCCTTTTGGCTAAGATCAAGGGTAGTATCTGTTCTTATCAGTGGTCCAGTCTCTGCCATTGATGTAGAATGGATGCTGCATGGAGGAGTAGGTGTACCGGGACGTTCCGGGGCTGGTGCCAGAGGATCAGCTCAACAGCTGCCCTGATGTGACCTGTTTCCCCCGATTCTCGCCATGAGGCTGGGAGGGTCAAGCCAAGATCTGTTTGTGCCTCGGGAAGTGGTGCCGAAACTCATTGGGTTTTATAACTCACTGAGTGAACGCACTGCACCACACACTCTTCACCTTTGGCACTCACCCTTGGTATCCCAGCCTTATGGCTAGGATCAGGGAAATTTTTTATAGATCCGGGCAGTATTTTTGTATGTCACTGTGCCACTTTGTGGGTTTTGTTTTGAACACAGGATTGTCAGGATGCGGAAGCCCTTCTGGGTGTACCTCCTGGCAGTCTAGGGGAAGTGTGTGTGGCCATTCGGTTCCTCACCTCCCTGTAACCCCTGCGCATCTTGCCTTTGGTCAAGATGCCATCAGTATATGGCTCCTCAGCTGATACCCTGGTTAACACCTAGGTTGAAGCCAGGTGCATTTGCGAAAGAGGGCATCGAACCTGGATCCTTGCAGTCACAGAACCTCCACCCCAAATCACCAGTCAACCGGCACAGAGCGAAGTTCGCTCCGTGCACCAGATGTCTGGGGTGCCGGTGTCTGGGGTCCCCAGTGGCAGGTCCTCCGCGATCAGACATCTTACCACCTATCCTTTGGATAGGGGATAAGAGGTCTTTGGCCGGAATACCCCTCATATCTATTTAAATAAACTTTTGACACATCGCACAGACAGGATGTCCTGCTGCGTAGAGCCTGATCCAAGTGTTGAATTTTTCTGCAGCGCCACTTGCCATTCAAACTAATGGACTGGTTGTGTAATGCATGTTTATATCGACGACTTTCTTTGTACTAGATCTCTACTCTGGCTAATAGATAAGTCCTGAATGGAAACCTCCACCTTCATTAAAGGGGTTGTCCGGCAAAAAAAAAAAAATCTGAAAACCAGGCTGCCCGGCTTAAACAAAAAAAAAAAAAAAAAAAAAAGTGTTACAAACAGTCCAAGACAGATGATGCCCGGCACTGCAACTCCACTATAGTATATCCCGCTAGGCTTTCCTGGTATAATGACCCTCCTGGTGCTCACATTTGACTGTCCAAATTAAAATCCAAACAGGAGATTAGAAAGAATTAAGCACTCACCAGGTCATTTTTGGGGAATCGCAAGCTTCTTTATGGCATATCAGCCAGCAGCGTTCCGACATGTGCGGGTGAGCCTTGCTCCACCTGTCCGTTCTCCCACACATGTAGGAACGCTGCGGGCTGATATGCCATAAAGAAGCTTGCGAATCCCCAAAAAAGACCTGGTGAGTGCTTCATTCTTTCTAATCTCCTGTTTGGACTTAACAAAAAAAAAAAGTGTACATTCGGTCCCCTGCAGTCTCCCCTATTCTCAGCCACACTCCACTTACTGGAGCCCAGTATGTCAGAGTGCCGCTTAGACACACAATGGCTGAGGTGGGACACTGCTACGGCCAGGGATTGGCTGGACTTGGTGCTTTTTTTTTTTTTTCAACCATATCCACTATGTAAGAATTCCCTCACGAGGTATTTAAAAATGCATTTTGTATACCACACAGTCCCTGTAAACCCCCTCCCCCTTTACATTAGAAACACTTACTGGACCGCATTGTAACTAGAATACCTCATTTAGCAGTGGAAGAGGAAAATCAATGCACAGTTTCCTCATTGTACTGCATCATACTGCTTGTTGAAATATTAGGAGAGGAGTAAGGCAGGGACAGTGGGACAGGACTTCCTGGCTGATAGGATCAATTCCAACGATGACGTTACTGGCAATGGAATCGGCATTGTGTGAGCTGAGCAACGTGAGAAATGTTGTATCAACACCAGTTGGGGGCCACACTGGTAGGGAAATACTGGTCTATACAGTGCACCGCTTATCTATGCTGGATATATGGGGCAGGACATAAAAGATTCATCCTGGCGGAGAATCAAGGTGAGGGACGCAGTGCCAGGCGGGTGTCGTGCCAAGTCTATTATACTGTCTAGGAATAATAAAAGCTTTCTTGTGCAGATTGGCTCCATTGAAGTGAATGGGTCTCAGCTGCAATACCACACATGACCTGTTGATAGGTGTGGTGCTGTAATTGGAAGACAGAAGCTGTATCTTTCACTTTCCTGGCAGCCCTTTATCAGAATCCAAGGCTATTCCAGGACAGCCTGGACCTATGGTCTTATAGAAGTAAACAGGATGGCACAGAGGGATTTGTAGGACAACTGGGGACCTATTATAGCACTTTTGGCTGTCTGGCCATGCTGGTAGATGTAGTTTTGCAACAGCTGGAGGACCGCAGGTATGACATCTAGATCATAGCATTAGCACTGGCGATGAAGATTGTAGACTGCCCTCACTTCATAGGGGCACATTTAGTCACCAGATGTATTTTCATCATGGGCACTAGAACAGACCGGCTGTGTCTGGCCTCCCGGGCATCACAGAGAAGCTCCGTCACCTCCAGCTGTGACACTTGGGACACTGGACACTTTGTTCCACGATCACTGGATGTTATGATGAATTTTCCAATCTTCTCATATCTACAGCTGAGAAGCCATGCAGGGATTGTATGGTACTTAACTACACACTGTAAAGACAACCCCATTGTGACTGCCATGGTAAATGTGACGTATGACAGAGACACATTTTAGGATTCACCCCAGTAATAATATTCTGTATAAAGTGTTTCCGTCACTTTAAAAAAACTTTAGACCGGTTACACAGACACTTCAACAGTTTTCATTGGTAGGTTAATAAGACCCTGCTAAGTGCTTCTCACCTCGTGCAGACGATGGGCTCCATAGACTTCAGAATCTGTCTCCTACAGCAGGCGGAGGAGAGGTGCACATAGCCGCACGCTTGTCCCAATTCTCTCCAGCAATGAAGGTCTGATCATCCAGACCCTGACCAATCAAACTTATTGACATGTTCACTGTTTACTGTGACTATAAAGCAGGAATGGACAGGTCCCCCAGAGCAAGAGATCCTCTTTGGGTAGAATCAGACTAAGGCTGGGTTCATTTATCACATACGGGGACCGGATCTGGTAGGGGATAGGAAAAACATGCGCTCCAGAATCCCAGCCGGACCCGGCCCGTATCTCAATCATTTGAATGAGCCGACCAGAGTCGGATAAGTAACTCCGCTTGGCTAATTTTTACCCCGTATCCGGTTTTGTCACTGGACCTAAAACCGCGGTATACCACTCCTCACTCCTGCTATATACACGTGTCTCTCCTCATTCCTCCTATATACATGTGTCTCCTCACTCCTGCTATATACATGTGTCTCTCCTCACTCCTGCAATATACACGTGTCTCCTCACTCCTGCTATATACATGTGTCTCCTCACTCCTGCTATATACATGTGTCTCCTCACTCCTCCTATATACATGTGTCTCTCCTCCCTCCTGCTATATACATGTGTCTCTCCTCCCTCCTGCTATATACATGTGTATCCTCACTCCTGCTATATACGTGTCTCTCCTCATTCCTCCTATATACATGTGTCTCCTCACTCCTGCTATATACATGTGTCTCTCCTCACTCCTGCTATATACATGTCTCTCCTCCCTTCTGCTATATACATGTGTCTCTCCTCACTCCTGCTATATACGTGTCTCTCCACCCTCCTGCTATATACGTGTCTCTCCTCCCTCCTGCTATATACGTGTCTCTCCACCCTCCTGCTATATACATGTGTCTCTCCTCCCTCCTGCTATATACATGTGTCTCTCCTCACTCCTGCTATATACGTGTCTCTCCTCACTCCTGCTATATACATGTCTCTCCTCCCTCCTGCTATATACATGTGTATCTCCGCACTCCTGCTATATACGTGTCTCTCCTCACTCCTGCTATATACATGTGTCTCCTCCCTCCTGCTATATACATGTGTCTCTCCTCCCTCCTGCTATATACATGTGTCTCTCCTCCCTCCTGCTATATACATGTGTCTCTCCTCCCTCCTGCTATATACATGTGTCTCTCCTCCCTCCTGCTATATACATGTGTCTCCTCCCTCCTGCTATATACATTTGTCTCTCCTCCCTCCTGCTATATACATGTGTCTCTCCTCCCTCCTGCTATATACGTGTCTCTCCTCACTCCTGCTATATACATGTGTCTCTCCTCCCTCCTGCTATATACATGTGTATCCTCACTCCTGCTATATACATGTCTCTCCTCACTCCTGCTATATACATGTCTCTCCTCCCTCCTGCTATATACATGTGTCTCTCCTCCCTCCTGCTATATACATGTCTCTCCTCCCTCCTGCTATATACATGTGTCTCTCCTCACTCCTGCTATATACATGTGTCTCTCCTCCCTCCTGCTATATACATGTCTCTCCTCACTCCTGCTATATACATGTGTCTCTCCTCACTCCTGCTATATACATGTGTCTCCTCCCTCCTGCTATATACATGTGTCTCCTCCCTCCTGCTATATACATGTCTCTCCTCACTCCTGCTATATACATGTGTCTCTCCTCACACCATGTGTTTCGCTCCCTGATGACTTGCTAAAAGTGTTGATGCTTTCAGATATTTTTAAAGGAAATCTACATTTAGCTCAGGGTCCTATTAAGAAACCACTTAGCTCTTGCTAATGAAAGGCTGGAGCACAGAGCGCCACCGCTGTATTATTTCTAGCCACAAAAGCGCTGGCTTCACGATTAGATGCAAGCGCATGTTCTCAGCCTGATCCTGACCTCATTCTTGGGTCCATCAGATGTAACACCAAATACACCAGCCCAGTACGCTCAATGCCAGGCTCACAGACCGGCACTGTGTATTCTCATCACATACACAAACACAAGAGGAATGCAAACAGCCCGGCACCACTGTCAGGGTCAGAATGTATTAGGCTTCCCCAGTCTCCGTCTAGTACCATACTCCAGTCCTTGATTGGAGACATATACAAACTAGGTGGACAAAAAATAGGAATAAGTGACTAAACTATCTACACTATCTATATGCCTTCTTATAAATATATTTTTATTTAGCTTTGCACCAAAAATCAGATACCACCTATTCTTTAATGCAGATCTGTCATCAGACCATGATGTCCTAAAGTGTTAGTGCCCACTGAAGGCGACCGTACTGTTAGCTTAATAGCTGTTAGCTTAATGTTTATTTTACAGGCAGCGATCTCTCCCAATCCCTCCATACACATGAACACTTGGCTCAGCAGAGCGTGCATATGTTCTGAATGGAGAGAGGAGGGGCAAGTTGCTGCCAGATTCTGGCGATTGTTTATCATTGAATGGGTCTGACACTACAGTCATGGCTTCTGTTTAATGGAAGTCATGTCAGTGGTGTGAATAGTGGTCATACTGGCCCAGCGTATACCATAAGGACACTACTGAGGCAATAACAGGGCCTTAATATTTATCCTTTATCCAATTTTTCCCTAGCAATCTAGGCAATGACCTGTGACATTTTAATAGAGGATTATTATTGATCAACAGATATGTAGCAATACAGACTGTACTGCTTGACATGACAGCTATAATACCGCACAATAACTGGCATTATACATGTATCTGGAGTCCTCGATTCCTCACCTTTCGTAGCAGTGGTGGTGTAGATGGGAAGGTCTTTAGCAGCCCGTCTGAGGATTTCCTGCTGGTATTCTTGCCTCTCCTCCTTCTCGTACAACTCCTTGTCAGACTTGGACAAACAAAACTAAAGTAAAGACACAGGATAACATTAGGTTGGCAATAGATGAAGGCAAACAATGGACGTGTCAGAAGCACAGATTAGGTAAAGTCAATACAGAAGGAGCAGCACAGAAGACATGACCTATGTATATTGGCACAGGAAGGGGGGGGGTAGGAGGCACACAGTGTCCCATGATACACACGTCTCTAGGTCTATCACTTTTTCCTTACTTTCCATCGGTGACAATGACAACAATCACCGTTTACTTCTCATTAAAAACAGTATAAGGTGGAACTGGACTGGAGATTACACCCTCCGGTAACTTAGCTGAACTGTAACCTGACTCTCGTAAAGATAAGTGCTACTGATGGGAAGTCACAGGCCAAGGTTTTACACAAATTGGGGCCCTGTTCTACCAGCAAACTCCCTTAGATTGGGTTCACACCACGTTTTCGCAATACAGTTCCCGCATCAGGTTTTTGATAAATAAACGGATTCCTCAAAACCGGACTAAACTGCATCAAAACGTGTTAAATTCGAATCCGTATACGGTTTGAAAAATGATGTCCAGTTGCATCCGTTTTTAAAGGAAAAAATGTATACGTTTTTAACTTTACATTTCTTCATGAATCATGAACATTTCACTTGTTTGATTGAAATTCCAAGAAAAAAACTGCAAAGTCAAAAACGATATGATGAAAACCGGATGGAACCGTACGCACATACAGTTCTGTATGGTCCCATTAACTCCCATGTTAAAAAAACACGTATATTTATGTTTCAATACGGTTTTTCACCTAGACCAAAAACTGTGGTAGGCTACAGTTTTGGGTACAGGGAAAAAAAAACGGACAAAACCGTACAGGATGCAAAACGGACACAACCTGATGCATCTTTTGGCATACGGTTTTCAATGGAGAGTCAATGAATATGGTTTTCAATACGGTTCCGTACGGTTTTCAAATTAAATATGTATATGGGAACTGTATTGCAAACACGTGGTGTGAACCCAGCCTTACTCTTATTTTTCACAGTCATTCAGTGCCCAAATATCACGGACATACAATTCACCCTAATAATATCTCTATATATGCGCTCCAATATACTTTCTTTCATGTTTTGCAATTATAGGACTTTTCTGATTTTAGGTTAAAACTTATTTAAGGAATACCGAGTTGTTCAGCAACATTCCAACATTCTCTGTACACGTACTTATAAAATATTATAGGGGTATTTATCAATTGGTTTTGACAACTCATGGCACACACCATACTCTATCCAAAATTTGCAACATTTTCTTGCCGGACTCCAGTATTTATAAGTGTAGCAGAAGTGGGAGTGGTTTACTGGAAGTGGGTGTGGCATTCAACATTCAGATATACTGCATTTTAAAGCCAGGAATTGGCCCGCACTATAGAGCATATTTACAACCATTCAGAGCAGGGATGGATGCCATGTTCTAGGTTTATGACAAACCAAAATTAAGTCATACTCACCTCTCCCCGTTTCCTCGCAGCTTTTGGTCTGACATCATCCAGTCCCTGCTCTTCACCACTTCTTCCTGCTTCCAAGACGAACTGTCTCAGCAGGATCTGCCCACCCAGCCAATTACTGGCAACAGCAGTGTGTCCCGCCTTAGTAAGGGAGTGCCTAAGTGGGCAGTTTTAACTGAGATGACAAGCGGGGACCGGAAGACATATGACCAGGATCTGCAGGGGATCAGGGGCGGTGAGTAGGACTTATTTTTATACCATATTTATAAAAAAAAAAAAAAAAAAAGCTATGATCCCAGACAAATCGCCTTAGGGTCAGTTCACACATCCTTAATTTTGCTGCAGATATGCTGCAGCAGATTTTGCTGCCTATTGATTAAAGTGGGTAGCAAAATTTGCTGCAAATAATCTGCAGCAAAAAATAAGGACGTGTGAATTGACCCTTATTATGTATTCACATGAACAGTATCCCATGCATATTTGATGCTGCAGATTTTAAGCTGTGTTCAATCATTTACTTTACATTGAAATCTGAAGCATAAAATCTACAGCTTCAAATACATGTGGGATACTGTGTAAATACACCAATAACAAAACTTTTATGATCTCAGCTTGTAAGACACGTGACATGTCAGAAGCTTTGATTAGTGGTGGTCTGGGTACTGAGACCCTCACTGATCACTATAATGAAGGTTGAAGGTGAGGAAGAACTCAGCCAAGTGCTGTGTTCATTTGTTCCTGCTGGGCTCTTCTCTTAAAACAGTGCTCGCAACGTAGGAATTTATAGAAAGTCTCGTAAACACCCTTTGCTCTCTGAGGGAAGCCAAAAAGAGCTGATCGGAAACTAATGAGCTAAATGCTCAGCTCACAGCTACTGTTCCTTTATTTTAGTGATCACTGGGTGGAAATCTCAGCACCCTGACCACTTATTAAAGGATCCTTATTATAAGATACAATAGGTATACTTTAATAATATTTTTCTGAGGCAGTGTATACACCACATAATGCTCCCAATGTAGGGGTCTATAGCCTATACAGAGTCCACCTACACCAAAATAGCATCCTTTTGACATAAGTCTGGCTGTTATGTGCCCGCATGCTTATTTCACTAAATGATGCAGATGACTATACTTTTCAATACAAAAGGGATCCCAAATAAAAATTGGGTACTGTCTGGTATTTTTAATATAGAACATATATGTATACACTTATTATGATAAAATAAACATATTTATTATTATTAATAATAAATTAATGACAACATTATTATTATTAATAATAATAGGTTTCAATCAGAAATTTATGAAACTGTATGGCACACATCTGCATATCTCAGGGTAGGGCTTGATTCACATCTCAATATACCAGTAAGTTGCTGGTACACTATTTGTTGGAAACCTGTATATTCATTTAAAAAAATATATATATATATAATAATAATAATAATAATAATAATAATAATAATGATACCAACGTATACCACAGCACACCTAAAATAACCCCAGTTATTTAATGGCCTCAATGTCTTAAATGAGCACTGTCATTAAAATAATTTCTTTTGCATATGATACAGCAGGTAAAATAAGATTTGTAATTTACTCTGTAAAAAAAAAACTAATAATGTGTTTTTATGTCACTTTTCTGGCTTTGTGTATAAAACAGGGAGAGCGAGTGTTATTCACTGCCTATGGTCAGACCACACTTCCTGAGTTTGGTCTCCTCCCAATCCAAGAGGAGACCAAAGTCTGTGCTTTTAAGCAGACTGAATGCAGTCTGGACCAGAAGGGAGACCCCTTGTGGCCATGAAAGTGACATAAAAATACTCTTTTTTTACAGGGAGTAAATTACAAATCTTATTTATTTAACCTGCTGTATGCAAAAATATAATTGTAGTGACAGTGGAAATCAAAAGGGAGTAGATCACACTTTTGAGTCTCACTAAATAAACAAATATGTGCGCAAATGGCCTGAAATACACTGAGGCCATTAAATGGAGCTGTTGTCTTACAGGCTTTTTTTTTTTTTTTTTTTTTTATATGTTCAGTGTTTAGGCCAAATGTGCACCACAAAAGTATGAACAGAACCAAAACACAACTTCATTGCCAGAACTGTACACAGATCGATTGCTAGGACCTTACCTCTTTGGTTGGATTAGCTGGACGGGAAAATATTGTCTTCCAATAGGACCACACAAACATTATAAAAAATAGATGAAAAAACACCAGGTAGATAACTAAAAAAAAATATATAATAAAATGTCAAAGTCAGTAAGATAGATCTTGTCCCAGTGACATGTTTACAGGCATAAATAACCTAAAGCTTGGTAGTTTTATTATATACAACCTGCTTCCAATATGTAGAAGGCCGTGCTAGAAAACGTGTTGGCTAAAGGTAGTCATACATATGGGAGAGCTGTCTGCCGAATGTTCATGTGGATGACAGCTTTAGTACTGTCCCCATACACATAGACCCTTGGCCCAGCCGAGTGTTCAAGGGTTTTGAATGGAGGACAAGGGTAGGCAGCTATAAAGCTTCTCAGGCAGTGACTTATCTCTTCAATAATAAAAGGATTGGGCAGTTTAAAGGGGTTATGCAGAAAAAAACTTTATATATATATATATATATATATATCAACTGGCTTCAGAAAGTTAAACAGATTTGTAAATTACGTCTATTAAAAAATATTAATACTTTCAGTGCTGCTGAAGTTGAGTTGTTCTTTTCTGTCTAAGTCCTCTCTGATGACACCTGTCTCGGGAACTGTCCAGAGTAGAAGCAAATCCCCATAGCAAACCTATTCTAGTCTGTGCAGTTCCCGAAACAAGCAGAGATGTCAGCAGAGAGCACTGTTGCCAGACAGAAAAGAACAACTCAACTTGAGCAGCTGATAATTATTGGAAGGATTAAGATTTTTTAATAGAAGTAATTTACAAATCTGTTTAACTTTCTGGAGATATATATATATATATATATATATGTATATATATATATATATATATATATATATATAAAGAAATTAGTTTATTTCTGGAATACCCCTTTAAATCCAGAATGCCTGATCCTTCTCTCCACCAATGTCATCACACATTAGGTAAGAATTAGGAGGCCCCATAACACAGAGAAGTGTTTTCCAAGCAGTGTGCCTCCTTCTGTTGCAAAACTACAACTTCCAGCATGCCCGGACAGCCAACGGCTGTCCGAGCATGCTGGGAGTTGTAGTTTTGCAACAGCTCAAGGCACCCTTGTTGGGAAAAGCTACATTAGACAAGTTTGACCCACTTTTTTCAAATGTGTATGGGGGCCTGTGATACTGAAAATGTAACTTAAAAACTGCTGACAGGCACTCTGTCGGAAGTGCTGTGGGATGGATATCTTAAAGGGGTACTCCCCTGGAAAACATTTTTTTTTTTTAAATCAACTGGTGCCAGAAAATTTAACAGATTTGTAAATTACTACTATGAAAAAAATCTTAATCCTTCCAGTACTTATCCGCTGCTGTATGCTTCAGAAGAAGTTGTGTAGTCCTTTCCAGTCTGACCACAGTGCTCTCTGCTGACACCTCTGTCCATGTCAGGAACTGTCCAGAGTAGGATAGATTTTCTATGGTGATTTGCTCCTGCTCTGGACAGTTCCTGACATGGACAGAGGTGTCAGCAGGGAGCACTGTGGTCAGACAGAAAGGAAATTAAAAAAAAAAATAACTTTCTCTGTAGTATACAGCAGCTGATAAGTACTGCAAGGATTAAGATGTTTAAATAGAAGTAATTTACAAATATGTAACTTTCTGGCACCAGTTGATAAATTTTTATATATATATATATGTTTTCCATTCTTGTCCCCACTGTTCAATGGTCTACGGTATTTTCTGCATATTCCTAATACAAACTGTGCTATAGAAATCCTGCAAGAATACAGGAGTTAATTTCCTGCTGAAATTTTTTTTTTGTGCATTTTCTGTTCAGTTTTCCTTATATATTATGCTACATATAGAATGCTACATATACCAGATTGAACTCGATGGACTCCATTATACAAAGCATTATTTTTTTTCCATGATTGGTGCTAATATAAAAACAAAACAAAAACAAAAACACACTCTATAGATCTTTATAACTACCTTGATAACTTTTGCTTCTACAGTTTGTTTGAGCATTATTTTCTTTCTACACCAACACCATTTGTGAGGGTGCTTTTTTTTTTTTTTTTTCTTTTTTTTGTCTAAAGTCATATGAAAGTCTATTCTACATCCAGTACATCCCCTGATCGTTTTACTTCCGGGCTGCAGAGATCGCCCTGGACTTTTAAACATCCTGTCCGGCGGGTGCAGTCATAGTTATTGCGGGGGACTATATATGAGGACAGGAGACGGGGTTGAGATATGGGGACGAGATATGGGGACAGAGATATGGGGACGAGATATGGGGACAGAGATACGGGGGACAGGATACGGGGGACAGGATACGGGGAAGAGATATGGGGAAGAGATATGGGGAAGAGATATGGGGAAGAGATATGGGGAAGAGATATGGGGAAGAGATATGAGGATGGGATAGGAAGACGAGATATGAGGAGGGATGTGAGGACGAGATATGGGGAGGAGATATGAGGTTGGGATATGGGGAGGAGATATGAGGTTGGGATATGGGGAGGAGATATGAGGTTGGGATATGGGGAGTAGATATGAGGTTGGGGTATGGGGAGGAGATATGAGGTTGGGATATGGGGAGGAGATATGAGGTTGGGATATGGGGAGGAGATATGAGGTTGGGATATGGGGAGGAGATATGAGGTTGGGATATGGGGAGGAGATATGAGGTTGGGATATGAGGAAGGATATGAGGTTGGGGTATGGGGAGGAGATATGAGGTTGGGATATGGGGAGGAGATATGAGGTTGGGATATGGGGAGGAGATATGAGGAAGGATATGAGGTTGGGATATGGGGAGGAGATATGAGGTTGGGATATGGGGAGGAGATATGAGGTTGGGATATGAGGAGGGATATGAGGTTGGGATATGGGGAGGAGATATGAGGTTGGGATATGGGGAGGAGATATGAGGTTGGGATATGGGGAGGAGATATGAGGTTGGGGTATGGGGAGGAGATATGAGGTTGGGGTATGGGGAGGAGATATGAGGTTGGGATATGGGGAGGAGATATGAGGTTGGGATATGGGGAGGAGATAGGAGGTTGGGATATGGGGAGGAGATATGAGGTTGGGATATGGGGAGGAGGTATGAGGTTGGGATATGGGGAGGAGATGATCAATGTAGCTTTTCCTTTCCCACAAGGTTTATGCAGTTAGACTGGGTACTATGACCTAAGTCTTTCATAAAATAAAAGTTAGCACAAAAATCTTACCTTTTTCAGTGTCTGATCTTATTGTAACTGTAAGAAAAGGAAAAGAAGAATAGTTACAGCAGGTCCTATCAATCTACAATATTCACGGTTCAGATTTTTCATTTAACTGGGGTCTTAAACTTTATAATCCTCTATAATGAACCATAACATTTTGTTTCTTAGAGTTTATTCACATTAAAGGGGTTCTCCCTAGGAAAACTTTTTTTTTTTTTTTAAATCAACTGGGGCCAGAAAGTTAAACAGATTTGTAAATTACTTCTATTTACAAATCTGTTTAACTTTCTGGCCCCAGTTGATTAAAAAAAAAAAAAAAAAAAAAAGGGGAGTAACCCTTTAAGTAAATTTCCTAGCTGAATTTCCTCAGTGGATCTGCTCCCTTTGGATCCGCAATCTGCAGCAGACATAAGCCATGTCCCATTGGCAACAGCGGATTCTGCTTTGTTAATAGTTCTGTCACCAAACTTCCAAAGTGTGAACAGATCAGGGGAACTTAATGGAATTACTGCCGTAGTTTTTCAAAGACCTCAAAAGAACACATTATTGGATTTAAAGAAAGAAAGAAGAAGAAAAAAACGGCTGCTTTTTATATCTATTTTATTGTGGATTTAAAAAAAAAAAATCTTTTTTCTATTTTAAATTTTGGAATAACACCTAACATTAAAAGGCCCTCACTGAGTTTCAGTGGGTGCACACTACAATGCCCTTAAAGGGAATCTGTCTGCTCTATATCATGCTCAGAGCTGCGGACATGGGCCGATAGCTGATGGCTATACATCTACAGACAGCCCCCAGGTAAGAGACAGCTATCTGCCCATGTCGGATGAGCTGAGCATGATATAGAGCTGACGGATTCCTCTTTAAGGGTGCGTTCACATGCTAGTAACTAGCAGCGGGTTTCCAGGTGCGGGAAACCTGCTGCAAGAAACGCTAGCAATCATTTGAATGGGTCTGCGGACAGTCCGCAAATTTGACACTATTTTAGACTGTTGTGGACTGTCCATGGACCCATTCAAATGAATAGTAGCCTAAATCGCAGCAGGTTTCCTGCACCGGGAAACCCGCTGCTAATTACTAGCGTGTGAACCCACCCTAAAGCTTGTATTTATAGCTTACTCTATTTTTATAAAGAACAAAGGCGTAGTCAGATGACACATTATATAAAGGAACTTTGTCATATATGGAAATTACTGGTCATACTATTAGGTAGAAGCCAGTAATACATTATTACGACAAGTGTTGGGTGCACTATATATACATTATAATGAAGATGTGAAATGGTTAATCCCAGTCAGCAATCATCAGCAGATATTGCGATAAGCCGGGTTATATTGGTCGAGTCATGCAAACAAATGACGTAAGGGAAGATTCTCAGCAGTCCGTCCACTTCCTCATCAGACATACATGCTGCCTGCAGGCCATACAAGCAATTCCTGAGATTCCAGAGAGAACGCCAGGTGAGCGCATCACCACGTATGGAGATCCACCTTCTGCAGGGAGCAGACATGGAGGACCTGGAAGAACAAGTTAGTGTCGGGGTCATGACCCAAGTCAGACCCTCACCCATTGTACAGCAAATCTGCACCACGGAAAATCAGTGTCGTGTGACTTTCCCTAACATAAGTCCCCCTAACAGTAGGGTATTCTACAGTCCTACAGCTGCCCTGATGGCTTATGGTTTGGAAGCTTTGTGAAATGGAGCAGTAAAGAAAGGGGGACTAGAGTGGGGTGAAAAGGTGATCATTAATTTTTTATAACTACAGGACTTTTGTTTAATCATTAAAGCACAACTGTCATCATATTTGGACCCCCCCCCCAGACCACTATAATGGTGCTCCAGATGATTATGGTGACTGCAGCCATACATTTATTGCTGTTTGTTCTTCTTTTCTTACTAATAAAAACCTTTTATCCAAAAGTCAGGCACAGTCGGATAGGAGTGGCTTGGGGTTCGCCAAGCCCTGCCGCTGCCACGCCTATCCTGCCTTCCAGCACTGGGACTGCTGTGTCTTACTAGGGGGTCTCAAACTGTGGCCCTCCAGATGTTGCAAAACTTCAACTTCAACATATCAAAGGACTAAAAAGGTAGCACTCCTGTAACTATAGACATCCAACTGATCATCTAAGGCAGGGGTCTCAAACTGTGGCCCTCCAGACGTTGCAAAACTTCAACTCCCAGCATGCCCGGACAGCCAACGGCTGTCCGGGCATGCTGGGAGTTGAAGTTTTGCAACATCTGGAGGGCCACAGTTTGAGACCCCTGCCTTAGATGATCAGTTGGTTGTCTGGGCATGCTGGGCGTTGAAGTTTTGCAACATCTGGAGGGCCACAGTTTGAGACCCCTGCCTTAGATGATCAGTTGGATGTCTATAGTTATAGGAGTGCTACCTTTTTAGTCCTTTGATAGGTATCTGATGCCGGTCCAGAGTGGCCACAACTACCTGGCTACCACACTATTCATCCCATCTGGATATGGTGGTCACCTCTCCAAGCAGGACAGGGATCAGGATATCCCGATTCTCAACCTAGCCACAGGTCTTAGAAGCGGACACCCCTTTAAAAAGGACAATACAATCTATTCACTGGTCTCCCCTATAGGTCTTCTTATCAATCTATATAAATAAATAAATAATAAGTGTGATTTTGATCTGTTTTTCCATATTCTGGCACTTGGTAGGTGGATGCTGGTGTCGCCCCATCATCCATACACACTACTATCCCATCTACAGGCCGGCATGTAAGGAGATCCAGCAGAGAATCCTGCCGACGGCTGCATCAGTTCCTAGGCAACAGCGAAAAACTATTTTGCCTTTAGAAGACTATTCCTACGAGAGTCGTAATGATTCTCCAATGAATTATCAAGGATGTTCTCTATTACTAGTGAGAGTGATTTTTATTTCCACTTCTGTCTCTATTACAGTAGAACCTAGAGAGAAAAACAATAGATCTTTACACAAGGAAGGAACAACGTACAGAAGCTTGTACTACGACCCAGTCTTAAAAGGAAGACGCAGAAAGTCTGTCTTGGAGGTCTTCTGGAGTCTGTACTGGCCCCGTAAAGGTCACCACCAGAAGCATCTGATCTGCCAACCCACAACTTCTGTGACCATACTCTGGAAGCCTTTATCGTCACATGGTGGTCAAAATCACAGAATATATGAGAATTCCTTAAAGTGTACCTGTCGTAATTCAAAATTTTTTATGTACAACAAAGAGAAATGTCCAGCGCTGCTCCCGTTAAAAGAAAGAGGTTTATTCCGAATACACCAAGGTACAAGACTGTAAAGGTAGACACAGGTGACGCGTCGGAACGAGCCGAAACGCGTCACCTGTGTCTACCTTACCGTCTTGTACCTTATTGTATTCGGAATAAACCTTATTCTTTTAACGGGAGCAGCGCTGGACATTTCTCTTTGTTGTACATATCTACCGTGGTATAGTCTGCACCAGTCCGGGCGCTGTAGGACACAGGAGGTGATCTGAATGCTCGCACCATACAGCTATTGAAAAACTTTTTATATATTGTAGATAATACCATTATATGTCTATATGTAATATACAATGGTTAAAAAAATTGTATATTGTTGGGTTAAAAATGTTGTCCCTGCAGCTATTGCCTGTATGTCCCTGTGAGGAGATCAAATACAGGGCTCTGTGCAGGCCCCGCTTGTCCTCAGTGCACAGAGCCCCGCTTGTCCTCAGTGCACAGAGCCCCGCTTGTCCTCAGTGCACAGAGCCCCGCTTGTCCTCAGTGCACAGAGCCCCGCTTGTCCTCAGTGCACAGAGCCCTTCTTGTCTTCAGTGTACAGAGCCCTGCTTGTCCCCAGCGCACAGAGCCCCGCTTTTCCTGCCCACACTACCTGTATTTGGAACCCTCACAGAGACAAACGGGCAATAGCTGTAGGAACGAAATTCTACACCTTTTTTTTTAACCAATGTATATTACAAATATACATATAATGGTATTATGTACATTATATAAAAAGTTTTTGTTAACGACAGGTACACTTTAAAGGGCCCCGTCAGCACAGTTCTGCTAATCTAACAGAAAATTCCCAGATTATACTTAACCATAACTAAGGCTATGTTCACATTGGGCAGATACACTGTAGATTTCTACAGCTGATTTGTGGGTGGAAAATCCATGCAATAGTTGATAGCTTAAAAAACTCTGATCTACATTATGAGAAAGTATGGAAATTAACCTGTGGTGTGGAATTTTACATCTCCACAGCATGTAAACCTATCAGCAGTTTTGAGGACCATACAGAGATCGGTGAGTGAAGTACAACCATAACTGGTGTAGGTAGGTAGGTAGGCATTGTTGAAGCTCCTGGCAGCTGCAAGTGCCCAGGGCGGGATCTTCTTGTAAAGTGCCCAGGGCGGGATCTTCTTGTAAAGTGTCCAGGCGTGGGATTTTCTTGTAAAGTGTCCTGGCGTGGGATCTTCTTGTAAAGTGTCCAGGCGTGGGATCTTCTTGTAAAGTGTCCTGGCGTGGGATTTTCTTGTAAAGTGTCCAGGCGTGGGATCTTCTTGTTAAGTGTCCTGGCGTGAGATCTTCTTGTAAAGTGTCCAGGCGTAGGATCTTCTTGTTAATTGTCCAGGCGTGGGATCTTCTTGTTAAGTGTCCAGGCGTGGGATCTTCTTGTTAAGTGTCCAGGCGTGGGATCTTCTTGTAAAGTGTCCAGGCGTGGGATCTTCTTGTTAAGTGTCCAGGCGTGGGATCTTCTTGTAAAGTGTCCAGGCGTGGGATCTTCTTGTTAAGTGTCCTGGCGTGGGATCTTCTTGTAAAGTGTCCAGGCGTAGGATCTTCTTGTTAATTGTCCAGGCGTGGGATCTTCTTGTTAAGTGTCCAGGCGTGGGATCTTCTTGTTAAGTGTCCAGGCGTGGGATCTTCTTGTAAAGTGTCCAGGCGTGGGATCTTCTTGTTAAGTGTCCTGGCGTGGGATCTTCTTGTTAAGTGTCCTGGCGTGGGATCTTCTTGTTAAGTGTCCAGGCGTGGGATCTTCTTGTTAAGTGTCCAGGCGTGGGATCTTCTTGTTAAGTGTCCTGGCGTGGGATCTTCTTGTTAAGTGTCCTGGCGTGGGATCTTCTTGTTAAGTGTCCTGGCGTGGGATCTTCTTGTTAAGTGTCCTGGCGTGGGATCTTCTTGTTAAGTGTCCTGGCGTGGGATCTTCTTGTTAAGTGTCCTGGCGTGGGATCTTCTTGTTAAGTGTCCTGGCGTGGGATCTTCTTGTTAAGTGTCCAGGCGTGGGATCTTCTTGTTAAGAAACCAGGCGTGGGATCGTCTTGTTAAGTGTCCTGGCGTGGGATCTTCTTGTTAAGTGTCCAGGCGTGGGATCGTCTTGTTAAGAATCCAGGCGTGGGATCTTCTTGTTAAGTGTCCTGGCGTGGGATCTTCTTGTTAAGTGTCCTGACGTGGGATCGTCTTATGAGATGCCCAGAGCTCTCTGTATAAAGAGTGTCTGTCCGGGCATGCTGGAAGTTGTAGTTTTGTAACAGCTGGAGTGGTCACTAAGTGCCTGTATGGAGGTTTCTCCCCTGATTAATATACATGGATCCAATTTACTAATGGAGAATATCCCTTTGGAGTACCATAGGATATTATTACCCTACATTACATCCATCATCAGACTTGATATACGATTTTGAGCATACGGCCTTAGGAAAAAATTGCATTTATTTTTATGTGGAGGCAGGAGGTGCATTGTATTTCCTACCACCTATCTGCTTTCATTACAGAACATACCTACATGGTTAATAAAAAAGAAAAACATATATACACGCACACACACACACACGTGTATATATTACATAATTCCTATTTAATACAAGACAAGTAGAACCAACACACAGAGCAGCAGTCTCCACTACAATATTACTATGTACCCTCGCACATTTGGGAGCTTCCACATCGTTTTTCTTTCAGGGCTCTGTGTGACTCCACGCGCTGCCACATGTCCCTCCACATCATGTGTCGCTTCAGTACCTCACCTAATAGAGCCGCCGCATACATGTCTCTAGGCTGCAGGTGATGGATGAGGGACCCTGGTAATAACAGTCACACCATGTGCCGCCCCCCCCAATCAGGTAAAAAGCATAGAGACTAGTGCAGCCATGTAAGATACAGCTCTCTAATAAAGGAGCCACGCATAGCACATATATTGAATGTATATATGGCGCTATAAATACCGCCCCTGTTCTGCTGATGGAAGAGCAGGAATGATTTGACTGTAACCTCCTGCTTTATCCTAATATATGTAAAAGTTTCACATAAAGTACAGAGCTAAAACAAAATTCAGCTTACGGCCTCATGCACACAGCAGTGTGCCGCCATATGGTGCTCCCTAGGATGCTTCTGCAATGCACAAGAATTGCTTCTGGGGGAGAATTACACTATAATACAGTGCATGATAAAGCGAGACGTATGGAGAAAGAAAGCATGAAATCAGAGGTGTACGGAGATAAAGTAGGGACCTACTGAAGTCTATGCCTCACATAATACGCCTGTGTGCACCAGATCTAAAAGTGAAGGTTATATTTAGAGATGAGCGAAGTTACAGTGATTCGATTCGTCACGAACTTCTCGGCTTGGCAGTTGCTGACTTCATCCTGCATAAATGAGTTCAGCTTTCAGGTGTTCCGGTGGCTGGAAAAGGTGGATACAGTCCTAGGAGAGAGTCTCCAGACCACCGGAGTACCTGAAAGCTGAACTAATTTATGCAGGATGAAGTCAGCAACTGCCGAGCCGAGAGGTTCGTGACGAATCAAATCACTGTAACTTCACTCATCTCTAGTTTTATTATATATCCCATATTTACATACAGGTAAACAGGTGGGCCGAATAATACTAATCATATAGGTAACACAGGTAGAATAGAAGGGAGTACAGTACCCTAACGTTTTCCACATTTTAGAGTGTGCTCTTGTTTTACCGTATATCCTGTTTTTGGGAATTCTGCAGCCTACAAGATCTAGAGCCGTACCCAATGACACTGATATGCGTCTGTGTAACTGCATGATATGCATTAAAGGGGTACTCTGCCCCTAGACATCTTATCCCCTATCCATAGGATAGGGGATAAGATGTTTGATCACAGGGGTCCTGCCGCTGGGGACACCCACAATCTCAGCTGAGACATCGCCAGACATCTGGTGCATGGAGCAAACCTCACTCCGTGCCGGATGACTGGGGATGCGGGGCGGAGGCTCGTGATGTAACGGCCACGCCCCCTCAATGCAAGTCCTGGGGTTCCTGGGGGGGTTCCTGGGGCACCTGGGGTTCCGCAGCAGAGATCACAGGGGGTCCCCAGCGGCGGTACCCACAAAATCAGACATCTTATCCCCTATCCTTTGGATAGGGGATAAGATGTCTAGGGGCAGAGTATCCCTTTAAAAGGGGTACTCCGGCGCTTGAACATCTTATCCCCTATCCAAAGGATAGGGGATAAGATGTCTGATTGTGTGGGTACCGCCGCTGGGGACCCCCTGTGATCTTGCACTTCACACCCCGTTAAAATCAGCTGTCACGTCCCCTTCCATAGGCTTGCATTGAGGGGGGCAGTGCGTGACATCACATGGGGCGGAGCCTTGACGTCACAATGCTCCGGCCCCGTGATCGACAGTAATCAGACCCAGAGCGAACACGCTCTGGGGACTGATTTTAACGGGGTGCGGCGTGCAAGATCACGGAGGTCCCCAGCGGCATAGGGGATAAGATGTCTAAGCGCCGGAGTACCCCTGAAGGACCTCCTATATGCTGGCTTTACATGTGCCTGCTCGGAGTGGCAACACGGGTTAAAATTTGTACACACGTTTTGATACAGTTTAGTCAGGTTTTGAGGAATCAGTTCTTCATCAAAAACCTGATACGGGAACTGTATTGCAAAAACGTGGTGTGAATGTACCCTAAGGGAGTAACAAACCGCGTAAAACAAGTCGGGCACATTCAGCTTTCTAAACAACTCCGGTGGCCGTAAGCACAATGAAATATCTGGCACATCTTGTAGACCTTGTCACCCCAAGCCTCACTTATCAGCATGTGCCAGGACATATTTCCCAGGTTTAATCTCCGTTCTATCCTCCCTAACTATCTGGGCCACATTCCCAAAATGAATATATTCTCAGACGGGAGAGGGAGATTTATCAAAACCGGTCTAGAGGAAAAGCAGTTGAGTTGCCCATAGCAACCAATCAGATCGCTTCTTTCATTTCTGAAAAGGCTTTTTCAAAAATGAAAGAAGCAAGCTGATTGGTTGCTATGGGCAACTCAACTACTTTTCCTCTAGACCGGTTTTGATAAATCTCCCCCTAAAGAGTGGCCCTAAACCGTTCCGGATAGCCTTGCCAATAGAAGACTTCGGTCTGTGGGAACGCTTCCCTACTCTTGGGATTGCGTGTATCTTAGTCAATTACGGTCAATAGAGATGCAGTCGCAGCTGCCCGTAGAAAGTCGTAAATAAAACGTGTGGATTTATGGTCTTTTATAGTTCACACCACACACTCGGCACATCCCGGGGGTCTTTCTATAAGTCTGCATTTCACACCCCTCCCCTGGCTTCCCATCAAACAACCCCTACAAAGACCCTCTGTCACCAAACATGTCCTGTGCCGTCCCACCCAAACGTCTGGCTCTTAGAACCCAGGCCAAACCAGAAATGTGGGCGCCAACACCCCTGTCCCATAATATGACAAGGGACCATTTCCCAAGGGTCGATAGTTGACTCTTTCTGCTACTGTTTTAGACAAGAATATAATTCTGCTATGCACAGTACATGTATTAAAAAGCATAGAGCAGTGGTCTCCAAACGGTGCACCTGCAGCTGTTGCAAAACTACAACTCCCAGGTTGCCCGGACAGCCAACGGCCTAAGGGTCAATGTTTGACTTTCTGCTACTGTTTTAGGCCCCTTTCACACTACAGGTATCATCCTGTATAAAACTCTGTTAATAGTCCCGGCAAAAAGTCCTGAAAACGGCTGTGAAAAAAATCCCATTCATGTCAATGGGATTTTTTTGAACATCCTTTGACATTAGTAAAAATGGACATAACTGATGCAAGTTATTTTTGCCGGCACAGAAGACGGTGCATGCACTCATTTTTGGTCCAGCAAACAAAAAAAGGTGAAAAAACGGACGTTAAAATTTAATATTGAAGTCTATGGGAACTGGATGTACAAAAAAAAAATATAATAATATCCTTTATCATCAGTTATTGTCAGGTATTTGAATATCCTTTTTCTTGCATGCTCAGATCAGCTTTACAAAAAAAGGGTTAAAAAACTTAATAAAAAAAAAAAAAAAAAAACAGATATAACTGGTAATAACGGATGATAATGGATGCACAACATCGTTTTTTTAAAGAAAAAAAAACATTAAAAATAACGGATGATGGTCATCAGTTATCATCAGTTTTTTTTTTTCCCATCCGTTATTGTAGAATAACGGCAGTAAAAAAGTAGGATGATACCTGTAGTGTGAAAGGGGCCTTAGACACGAATATAAATTCTGCTATGTACGGTACATGTAATAAAAAGCATAGAGCAGTGGACTCCAAACGGTGGACCTGCAGCTGTTGCAAAACTACAACTCCCAGCATGTTGGACTATATAGTAGTGTATAGTATAGGTCAGTGTTTCCCAACTAGGGGTGCCTCCAGCTGTTGCAAAACTACTACTCCCAGCATGCCCGGACAGCCGTTGGCTGTCCGGGCATGCTGGGAGTTGTAGTTTTGCAACAGCTGCAGTTCCACCGTTTGGAGACTACTGGCATAGAGCATAGTATACAGATGCGGCCGGTCTTCCAACGTTACTGTGATGTAATGTGGATTATACAGGATATCCCCTCACTTTCACCGCACCTCGTATCCTGTCATTACTGAGAGCCGCTTATGTTTTTCAATGGGTATCATGGAGGGGGATCCCCACTTGTGCCCCCCCCCCACACACACACACCAGAGGGCTGTAGTGCCTTGAATAGATGCCGCCATGATACAATAGCGTACTTCCGAAACAATTGACAAGCTGGAAGTGGAACACTTAACACCGGTGTAAACAGACACAATAATCTACACAGGCAGGTGCACACTTCTAAGCGTACATCCGAGACATAGTAACACGACGCTCAGCGATAAGCGCCACACGGACACATTGCTTCCATTAAATACAACTAACAGGCCGTGTATTGTAATACCGACACTGCAGACACGGTTGGATGGCTGTGATGGGATGACCTGTAGTGATGAGACTTCCACCTCTCCCTGCAAAGCCACAGGACTTAAAGGGGTACTCCGCCCCTAGACATCTTATCCCCTATCCAAAGGATAGGGGATAAGATGTCAGATCCCCGGAGTCCCGCTTCTGGGGACCCCGGGGATCGCTGCTGCAGCACCCCGCTATCATTACTGCGCAGAACGAGATCGCTCTGCACGTAATGACGGGCAATACAGGAGCCAGAGCATCGTTACGTCACGGCTCCGCCCCTCTTGACATCACGGCACGCCCCCGTCAATACAAGCCTATGGGAAGGTGGCGTGTCGGTCATCACGCCCCCCTGCCATAGACTTGCATTAAGGGGACGGGCCGTGATGTCATGAGGGGAGGAGCCATGACGTCACGCTGCTCCGTCCCCTGTATCGCCCGTCATTACACACACCTTTGGATAGGGGATAAGATGCCAGGGGCGGTGTACCCCTTTAAAGGGGTAAAAAATTATTATTATTTTTTTTAAATCAACTGGTGCCAGAAAGTTAAACAGATTTGTAAATTACTTCTATTAAAAAATCTTAATCCTTCCAGTACTTATAAGCTGCTGTATGCTCCAAAGAAAGTTCTTTTTGAATTTCCTTTCTGTCTGACCACAGTGCTCTCTGCTGACACCTGCTGTGTATGCCTTGTGCTTACCTGTTTTAGCTGATGTGGCAGCCATGATTTTCAGCTATTTTGTATTTCCTCCATGGAAATGATCCATTTCCCATAATGCCTCTGGCTGTGCAGAGAGAGGACGTGGAGTTTTCAAGAGATTTCAAGTGGGTTGGGGTCAGTTTACATCATGTACAGTTTTGATGTGCTTATTTAATGAAATTGATTGACCTATAATCAAGAGTTTAGGTGCTTTATGAAAAGGTCAAGCATTCGGGCTACATAAAATGTTGCACTTTTACTGCATTTTTGTAGTGTTTTTACAGCACTTTTGCTGTGTATTTGGAAAATGGCGGTTTTAATTACTTGTATTTATTGTGATTCGTGCAATCACAGTTAAATAGCATAATTTTGTCATGATTTTAGGAAGTGTAAAACTACTGTATATCCTGATCTAATAGAGATAGCAGCAGCAGTATACAGATAGAGCTGTAGAGGAGATATAGAACTACTATATATCCTGATCCCATCGAGATAGCAGCAGTATACAGATAGAGCTGGAGGGAAAGTGTATAACTACTATATATCCTGATACCATAGAGATAGCAGCAGTATACAAATAGAGCTGGAGGGAAGGTATAGAACTACTATACAGTATATCCTTATCCCATAGAGATAGCAGCAGCAGTATACAGATAGAGCTGTAGAGGAGGTATATAACTACTATATATCCTGATACCATACAGATAGCAGCAGTATACAAATAGAGCTGGAGGGAAAGTGTATAACTACTATATATCCTGATACCATAGAGATAGCAGCAGCATACAGATCTGGAAGGGGAGGGGTCTGTGAACAGCCAGGAGAGATCTGATGAGGCGATGATGTCATCCTGTAGCTCACAGGAAGTCGGCTGACCCAAGACTGACTGACCACTTCCTCTGTCGCACAGTGAGGGTCAGGTTGGTGATCACATGACCAGTTACAGTAATAAACTGTATGGATGCAGTTGTGCTGGAAGAAACAGATGGCACTGTAGGAATAGTGATGATAAGTTTGCATGATATTGGGGGGGGGGGGGAAACGACATCTGGAGTTCTTTTTTAACAGGTATCCCTTTAACACCCTCATATTACACAGCAGCCAGACTGACACAAAGTGACGGATCGCGGTCCTCTGCTTGTGGTATACACTGTGCCTATTCACAAATCAGAAACGTACAAGGGGATTAGGTATCTAAGGCGCACGTTCCTGAAACCAGTTCTGCTTACTTTGCGTAGCAAAACTATGCAGCACTAGGCCTAATGACTAATGTCAGTCCATAGGTGTGGCCCTCTTCTCAAAAGAGATCACCTTGGACATTCCTTTATGCAGGACATATAATCTTCTACGGATCTTTTGGTGCCCTATTTATAAAGTGAGATATATTATATATATATATATATATATATATATATATATATATATATATATATATATATGTGCGCGCAAGAAATTCCCCTCAAATACTATCATTAGAAAGAATTCGGGTAGAAGAGCTGTCATGGTGCACATCTACAATCTTGCATAATGATCTGATTGCTTCTCAGCATAATATCAAAAACTAACAGGTTGTTAGTATACATTTTGATCAAAAAGTACAAGCCCACTCGCCACGTCAAGGCCACCTATCCAGAGTGGGTCCCTAACGTCCCTAGCATAAAATGGCGCAGCACCGGGCGGCGACCACCACCGCCGCAACGCCAATGCCCACAGGGGGGGAAACGACCCACTGGCAGAGCAGCCCCAATGCCACTCAAACCAGTCTATGAGCCGCACCCCCCCCCCCGCAGACACGGCGCCACGGCAGCAACGGACACCGCACAGCACCACACCAGTGTGAACAGGGATGTAATAGCTCACTTACCATACTCTCCCAGTCAGACTGGGAGGCAGCTAGGAAAGAAATGGCCCATGTGCAGCTAACTACTGCTTATATAGGGTTGGGCTGAGGGGGTGGGGAAGAGTGCAGCACATGTTAAAACAAAGAAAAAGGAGGGGATAGAATTCTAGTGTGAATTCGGTGGTGGTCGCCGCTCGGTGCTGCGCCATTTTATGCTAGGGACATTAGGGACCCACTCTAAATAGGTGGCCTTGACGTGGCGAGTGGGCTTGTACTTTTTGATCAAAATGTATACTAACAACCTGTTAGTTTTTGATATTATGCTGAGAAGCAATCAGATCATTATACAAGATTGTAGATGTGCACCATGTCTGTTTTTCTACCCGAATTCACACTGTGATTTCTATCCCCTCTTTTTTTTTGTTTGAACATGTTGTCTGCACTCTTCCCCACCCCCTCAGCCCAACCCTATATAAGTAGTAGATAGCTACACATGGGTCATTTCTTTCCTAGCAGCCTCCCAGTCTGACTGGGAGAGCATGGTAAGCGAGCCATTACACCCTGTTCACACTGGTGTGGTGCTGTGCGGTGTCCGTTACTGCCGTGGCTGCGGGGGGGGGTGCGGCCCATAGACTGGTTTGAGTGGCAGTGGGGCCGCTCTGCCGGTGGGTCATTCCCCCCTGTGGGCATTGGTGTCGCGGCGGTGGTGGTCGCCGCTCGGTGCTGCACCATTTTATGCTAGGGACGTTAGGGACCCACTCTAAATAGGTGGCCTTCACGTGGCAAGTGGGCTTGTACTTTTTGATCAAAATGTATACTAACAACCTGTTAGTTTTTGATATTATGCTGAGAAGCAATCAGATCATTATACAAGATTGTAGATGTGCACCATGTCTGTTTTTCTACCCGAATTCACACTATCATTAGAAAACTGCACATAAAGCAGTGTTTTCCAAACAGTGTGTCTCCAGCTGTTGCAAAACTACAACTCCCAGCATGCCCGGACAGCCAGCGGCTGTCCGGGCATGCTGGGAGTTGTAGTTTTGCAACAGCTGGAGACACACTGTTTGGAAAACGCTGACAAAGTATCAAATCCTTCATGGCTGACCCAACCAATAATAAGGTAACATAAGATGTGAATTCTGATTTTCTGTACTGTCATATAAGGAGCACAAAAACTCAATTCATGGCTGTAACTGATCCGTCACACGAAAGACACCAGCAGCGCTGACTTAAAGGGGTTCTCCACCATAAGGTGATTTTAGTACGTACCTGGTAGACAGTAATGGACATGCTTAGGAAGGATCTACACTTATCTTGGGGGTAAATGGCTATGTTCTGAGATTACCGTAATACTGTGGCTAGCTTTTTGTGAACTTGTATTTCCTGTTTGACTTTTCTTTTTTGCCTACAAATCCCATAATTCCATTTTCCTCCCTCCCACACATCAGCCACCCCACCCATTGAAACATAAACGAGCTGCATCCATTCAAAAGACCTGTGGTTTTCAATCAGGGTGCCTACAGCTGTTGCATTAGTTGCAGATTGATCTCTCTCCCACCAAGCGATCCCTCCACCCATTGACTAGTGAGTCAGGTCTCGGCCGCATTGCAAGCTGGGAAAAATCCGAGACAACAGTCATTTTGTATGCTGCTAAAAATAAATATTGGGGTGAAAATCGCATACAAATTGTGAGAAAACCGTCACACACAGGTACAGACACTGTATTATGAACTACACTAACTTTACAGCCCCTGTAGCATAGTCAAATAAAAAATAAAAAAGATCCTGGAATACCCCTTTAAAATGGTTGCGTGTTAGGTTGCACTGTAGTGTCCATTGTTCTGATGGGAAGCTTAGCGTTGCAGTTGCGTTATTCTTCTGACATTGATGGCAAATCTAATCCACGTGTAGTAGATGATGGGCCAAATATATTTTATGAATAGATGTCTAAAATGTGTTTAATGTAAAATACACACAAATTTGTTAACGGCGGCCAAGTCCGTATATGACACAAACGTCTATATACCGGTCACTGTGTAACCTATTCAACACATACCAGGTTGTTGACCGCGGCCATGTCCGTATATGACACAAACGTCTATATACCGGTCACTGTGTAACCTACTGAACACATACCAAGTTGTTGACCGTGGCCATGTCCGTATATGACACAAACGTCTATATACCGGTCACTGTGTAACCTACTGAACACATACCAAGTTGTTGACCGTGGCCATGTCCGTATATGACACAAACGTCTATATACCGGTCACTGTGTAACCTATTGAACACATAGTAAGTTGTTGACCACGGCCATGTCCGTATATGACACAAACATCTATATACCGGTCACTGTGTAACCTACTGAACACATACCAAGTTGTTGACCGTGGCCATGTCCGTATATGACACAAACGTCTATATACCGGTCACTGTGTAACCTATTGAACACATAGTAAGTTGTTGACCGCGGCCATGTCCGTATATGACACAAACGTCTATATACCGGTCACTGTGTAACCTATTCAACACATACCAAGTTGTCGACCGCGGCCATGTCCGTATATGACACAAACGTCTATATACCGGTCACTGTGTAACCTACTGAACACATACCAAGTTGTTGACCGCGGCCATGTCCGTATATGACACAAACGTCTATATACCGGTCACTGTGTAACCTATTGAACACATACTAAGTTGTTGACGGGGGCCATGTCCGTATATGACACAAACGTCTATATACCGGTCACTGTGTAACCTATTGAACACATACTAAGTTGTTGACGGCGGCCATGTCCGTATATGACACAAACGTCTATATACCGGTCATTGTGTAACCTATTGAACACATACTAAGTTGTTGACCGTGGCCATGTCCGTATATGACACAAACGTCTATATACCGGTCACTGTGTAACCTATTCAACACATACCAAGTTGTCGACCGCGGCCATGTCCGTATATGACACAAACGTCTATATACCGGTCACTGTGTAACCTACTGAACACATACTAAGTTGTTGACGGCGGCCATGTCCGTATATGACACAAACGTCTATATACCGGTCACTGTGTAACCTACTGAACACATACCAGGTTGTTGACCGTGGCCATGTCCGTATATGACACAAACATCTATATACCGGTCACTGTGTAACCTACTGAACAATGCAGCACAGCTTGAGGCCTGACAGCTGGATAAATCCTAATCCTTTAGTGCTAATCTTACCAGGATTGGACTCATCACTGGATTTCTCAGAGTAACAAGGGCAGCATTACACTGAGGGAGGCGGAGATGTTCTCACTTGTTGGAACTATGACTTCTAATGTTACAACTCCTGTACCGTGTACTGCGCCAGTCTCCGTTCTTACAGATTGCCGGATCAGGTTCTGTGTAGGTACAGATTTTCCAGATAGATACAGTGACCCCCCCCCGACCTACGATGGCCCCGACATACGATCATTTCAGCACACGATGGTCTCTCAGAGGCCATCGCACGTTGAAGGCAGCATCAACATACGATGCTTTTGTATATCGGGGCCATCGCATAAACGGCTATCCGGCAGCGCAGACTGCTTCAGCTGCTACCGGATAGCCGTTTACGGTGTGCAGTGTGCCCCGATGATCACTTACATGTCCTCGGGGCTCCGGCATGTCCTCTTCGGGGTCCCCTGCTACGCCAGCGCTCTCCTTCAACGTCATCACGTCGTCGCGCACGCCGTCCCGTCATCCAATAGGAGGGGCGTGCGTAGCAGCGACGTGATGGCGGCGATGGAGAGCGAGGATCCCGGGAAGCAGAGACGTTCCGGAGCGACGGGGACACGGTGACAGCGATGGAGGACGACATCCAGGGCAGCGGTGACTAGAGGTGACGGGTCCGGAGCGGCGGGGACAGGCGAGTATTACCTCCTATACTTTCCTTTGCACGGATCCCCCAACATACGATGGTTTCAACAAACGATGGTTCATTTGGAACGGATTACCATCGTATGCTGAGGGACCACTGTACATGGAAACAGAAAAATTACATCCGCGCACATCGAGCCATGTCAAAAACCTCTATGGGGGGTACAGAGGAAGTACACAGAAGTTATACAGTATGTGGAAACCCACGGGGGGAGATTTATCAAAACCTGTCCAGAGGAAAAGTTGCCGAGTTGCCCATAACAACCAATCAGATCGCTTCGAAGAAGCGATCTGATTGGTTGCTATGGGCAACTCGGCAACTTTTCCTCTGGACAGGTTTTGATAAATCTCCCCCGCAGGACATCCCATTTTCAATTTTGTGCATGCCTGTCCCGAATATATTATATATGGCTACCATACTGAAGAAGAGGTCTCCATTCACAACCCCCAGCATGTCCTGACAGTACAGGTGTAGTTTCCCGATCATTGAAGAGCCAGATTATAGTTATAAAGCATACATTCCCAGTCATGTTCTAAGAGTCCTAGTTGAAGTGAAACACTGGCCTTGATTTACTAAGAGTGGAGTGTAGGCTTCTTTGTGGCTTTTATTTCCACTGTATTTACTAAGGTTTCCCTACACTTTGCTTTTTTTTTTATTATTATTTTTTTTTACACATGCTCTGATCTGTAGGGTTTTCTTCTGCTCACATCCACCACATTTTCTGTGGAAACCTTAGTAAATATGTAAAGTTTTTTGTGAAAATGTTGGGGGGGGGGGGGGGGGGGGCACACCCCTTTTTCACTGCGGCCACGCCCCTTTTTCGCGTCCTCTCTGTAAAACGGGGAGTTAGTCTGGTTTTCCGGCACAAATTCTGGTGCAGAATCTGGAGCACAATCCCACAAGACATGTTTGCAATATTAAATCAGGGCCACTGACTTTAAAAGGGAAAGAAAGTAAATGGGTACTTCCTAGGCCTGCATCAGGTATGTGGGAAACAGTGAGTGGGTCCACTGAGAGCAGGTAAATCGTTTTGTTATGACCTATTATTTTTTTTAAAAATCTATTTGATGGGTCTATGGTAAAAATCTATCCCATTTGCATCTTTATTGTGAACTATTGACTCGTCCCCTTGTAATGTGCATTTGACTGACCACTGTACTGTATGGTGCAATATGCATTAGTGAAATACATTATACGTCTCTTTCCCAGTTGTTCACTGAGGATCCCGGTACCTTTAGGTGAGAAACATGTTGGGACATTTTGCTTTTTCATTAGATTTTGGACTCTATTTTCACAATATAGGTCCTAATTGTTTTTTTTTCCCACCGGGTGATTTCTTTACTAATTTGTTGTGTACACTAGACCTTTTCAGTACTCCTTGACCAATGGTGGTAAGCCTGGTGGTCCACATTAGTTTGTTTCTTGTGAATGTTTTGTATTGCCAGTTGTATCTTTTGGGCAACCAGTGTACTAGGTCATACCTGTATTTAATTTGATGGGGTATATTTGATGTGTCAGATCGCGGGGGGTCCGACCGCTGGGCACCCGTGATTTCCTTTTCCTCTTCCATAGAGCTGCATTGAAGGGGAATGTCGGCTGCTGCTTCGTGCAGCGGTCGGCACATGTCCTTTAGAAAGAGAGCCAGGGCCCCGTACAGGAGATTGCAGAGGAGCCAAGCGGTCGGATAGAGGATACGTTTTGGTATTCCGGAGTACCGCCTTAAGGGAAAGTTTGCTTTGCATATCCTTTCTTCCCAGAATTCCTAGTGGAGCATGAAGGGCCTATTCAAACAGCAGAACATCCGCCTGGAAAAGTTTTGTGCAGGGCAGGCACCGACTCGGCACTAAGACCGCTCAGACATCCGCCATCTCCATTGACAGCAATGCATGTCTAAGCAGATTCCTGTGAAACTGTGTTCTGCAACCACGGTGCCTCCAGCTGTTGCAAAACCACAGCTCCAAGCACGCCCGGACAGCCTTTGACTGGAGTTGTAGTTTAGAAACTACTGGAGGCCCCCTGGTTGCAAAACACTGCTCTGAAAGAATGAACATATTCCGCCTGCACAGTGCAGTAGAATACCATTGAAAACAATGGGAGGCTGCTGCACCTGAATTTCCGAGCAGAATCCAGCAGAAAAAATTCCCCTGTATGACTGGTCCCTTAGTCTCCACATGTCTTTCTGACGCTCTTTCGCCCCATAACATACCGGTGTGACTGGTTTGATGGACAATCGCCCAAGAGATCATGTTTACCATCACACCTGAGAGCCCCATAAAATACTTATTCACAAAGTATCCCAAATTTGTAGTCCAGTGTTTCCCAACCAGGGTGCCTCCAGCTGTTGCAAAACTACGACTCCTAGCATGCCTGGACAGCCAAAGGCTGTCCAGGCATGCTGGGAGTTGTAGTTTTGCAACAGCTGGAGGCACCCTGGTTGGGAAACACTGCTGTAGTCTATAGTTTCTGTACTTTATTTTGGGGCATAAAACGTCCATATTAGATCAGGTTGTCCTCCACTAAACTGCATTGAACTCAATGGAAAAACACCCGACAGGACACACGTGCTTGAATTTTTCCGCCATTATTATACCAGCCATAAATATAAAAGAGCTCGGTCCTTATTTGGAACAATTTTAGACCTTAAAAACATTAGTTTTTCTCAACAGGTTTTGCCATATTTTTGAAAATAACTGCTTCAGAGCACAAAAAAAAAAAATAAAAAAAAAAAGTGCTCTGTAAAGTAAAAACATGCATAAAAATAAAACCAAAATGCAACAAACGCTTGAAAATCCGAGGCTTGTTTTGCTTATTTTTGGCCCATGAAGCACACTGTATGAGCTTAGCCTAAGGCTGAGTTCACACCCAGTATTATGGTCAGTATTTAACCACTTCTGACCAAAACTACTACGTGTGATCCCAGACTTAGAGCGACGCTTCCTTCTGAGCTCTGACAGTAAAGTCTATGACACAGGGGTAGAGGGACGTTGGTGACAACAGGAAATGTGTTATTCTGAAATACCAAGGGACCGACCACACACAGAACAGGAGTCACAATACTCAGAACAGTGTTTCCCAACCAGGGTGCCTCCAGCTGTTGCAAAACTACAACTCCCAGCAAGCCCGGACAGCCAAAGGCTGTCCGGGCATGCTTGGAGTTGTAGTTTTGCAACAAACACATACATTAAATATTTATAAAAAAAAATTTTTACTCTTTTTTTTTTTTTCCCCAAAAAAACTTTTTTGCCCCACCCCCCAACCCCTCCTATGGGTGATTTTTGTTTGTTCTGAGCATGCTCAGAAGTAAAAACGGATCAAAAAACTGATTAAAAAAATGGATGCAAATGGTGACATTAACCGTTTAAAGGGGTAGTCCAGTGGTGAACAACTTATCCCCTATCCTAAGGATAGGGGATAAGTTTGAGATTGCGGGGGGTCCGACCGCTGGGGCCCCCTGCGATCTCTCTGTACGGGGGCCAGGCTCTCCGGCCAGATAGCGGGTGTCTACCTCCGCACGAAGCGGCGGCCGACACTCCCCCTCAATACATCTCTATGGCAGAGCCGGAGATTGCCGAAGGCAGCGCTTCGGCTCTGCCATAGAGTTGAATTGACGGGGCGTGTTGGCCGCCGCTTCGTGCGGAGGTCGACACGCCCCCTTCCCGCGGGCTGTCGGGGCTCCGTACAGGAGATCGCAGGGGGCCCCAGCGGTCGGACCCCCGCGATCTCAAACTTATCCCCTATCCTTAGGATAGGGGATAAGTTGTTCACCACTGGGTTCACCACTGGACTACTCCTTTAAGGACCGAGCATTTTTCCACTTTCGTTTTATCCTCCTCACCTTTTAAAAATCATAACTTTCAATTTTGCACCTGTAATCAGTCATTTTACTCAAAAATCTATGGCAAAACGAAAAAAAAAATATTGTTGTGCGACAAAATGTAAGAAAAAAAACGCCATTTTGTAACTTTTGGGGGCTTCCGTTTTTACGTCGTACATTTTTCGGTAAAAATGACACCTTATCTTTATTCTGTAGGTCCATACGACTAAAACGATACCCTACTTATATAGGTTTGATTTTGTGCAGGAAAATTTATACGTTTTAAAATTGTCATCTTCTGACCCCTATAATTTTAATTTTTCCGAGTAAGGGGCATTTTTTTTTGCGCCGTGATCTGAAGTTTTTATCGGTACCATTTATCTATTGATCAGAATTTTTGATCGCTTTTTATAAATTTTTTCACGATAGAAAAAGTGACCAAAAATACACTATTTTTCAATTTGGAATTTTTTTTGTGCGTACGCCATTGGCCGTGTGGTTTAATTAACTGTATATTTTTATAATTCAGACATTTTTGCACACGGCGATATGACCTATGTTTATTTTTATTTACACTTTTTTTTTTATGGGAAAAGGGGGGTGATTCAAACTTATTAGGGAAGGGGTTAAATGATCTTTATTCACTTGTCTTTTGTTGCAATGTTATAGCTCCCATAAGGAGCTATAGCATTGCACACACTGATCTTTTACATTGATCAATGGTTTCTCATAGGAAACCATCAATGATTCTGCCGCTTGACTCAGGCACTGAGTAGTCGTTTGGCGATCTGACAGTGAGGAGGCAGGTAAGCACCCTCCTGCTGTCCTACAGCTGTTTGGGATGCCGCGATTTCCCTGCCGCAATCCCGAACAGCTCAACCGGCAGCAGTTTACTTTCATTTTAGACGTGGCGTTCAACTTTGAACACTGCTTCTAAAGGGTTAATAGCGCACGGCACTGCGATCAGTGCCGTGCGCTATTAGCCATGGGTCCCGGCCATTGCTAGGTGCCGGGCCCGACCCGCTACGGCGTGGCCCCTACTTTATATTAAGGGAGAGGACTTAGGACGTACCAGTACTTCCTTGGTCCTTAAGGGGTTAAAGGCTCATCCATTTTCCATAGACTTCAATGTTAAATTTATTGTATCCGTTTTTTCGACAGAAGAAAAAATACTGCTTGTGCCGTTTTTTCTGCCGTCAAAAAAAACTGAAATGAGTGCAGACGTGTACAAACTGATGTAAACGGATTCTAACAAAAATCCCATTGACATGAATAAAAAAAAAAAATTAATCTGCTGCAGGAACGGAACCGAAACGGGGATAAAAAAAAACAAAAATGGAGACAAACGGCAGTGTGAACGCACCCTAAAACAACAGTGCATGAACCAGGTCTCATTCACACTTACATATGGAAATACTAGCTAATATATTGTATCATGGTTTCTGGGAGTTTTCTTTAAACTGACTTTCACACCGACACCGTGCCCCTACCGTAAACGGCCGTCAGGCTCTTTTTTTGCCTTTAACATCCATTATCAGGACGGGGCACAACGGCAACAATGGGACCTGGTTCCCATTGACTATAATGGGATCCCGTCATTGCAAGCACTATTTTTTCTCCCGCTATTCTCCCCTCCTTTCTTGACGTCCGCTGCATGCCGGGTCACAACGGCAGTGTGAAAGGGGCCTATGGCTGGGTTCACATATGTCAGGTGTCCGGCATAGTTTTCCTACGGCGTGCACCAGAGGAAGAACTGATTCCATTTATTTAGATGGGACAGTTCACAATCATCCAGTCTCTCTATTTTGACGCCAGATGGTTGGACTCGCCAAACAGCACCAGACAAGCCGGTGGATGCCTGATGCTACACAACTGATGCACATGGTCATCAGTTGCAGCATAAGTTGCATCAAGATTTAGGCTGAGTTCACCTATGCCGGATGTGTGTGAACCCGGCCTTATAGCACTTCTATCTAAAAGGTGTCTGATCACAGGGGTTCCTTCTGATTGGACCCCTATGATCTTAAGAACAGACCCAGAGTCCTTAACAGAAATGTGGGACCCAGTTGAAGGTGGTCCTGGTATTCAGAAACCTTGCGATCAGACTCTTACATTGCAAACTTCAGGACTTCAACTCCCATCAGAGGTTCAGGTTCCTCACAGCCTAAAGCCCAGTGACACCAGTGTTGATTTTGGCCAAACTGAAAACCTTAAATAGCCAGAAAGGGAATGAAAAGCCCCACTACCAAACTGCCTTTCATTCCATAAAAAGTCAGGCCTGAAAACAGACTTTACCAAAATCCTCAGCAGCCATGGTCTGCTAGGTATTCAACTATTCCTGGATTCCTCCTATCTCACCCAGCTTTCCCTGAATGAGATGTGCTCTTCCTGAAACCTATATACGGCAGGTAGCTTGGGGAAATATAGCTATCCCTGGCCACCACACTGTCTCACAACACATTATATACTAACCTACTAGGACACTGTACACACATACAATATATTTATAACAAAGCATGTTAAAACCCAACAAATCTGATCCTTCAACTGATCCCTGACATCTGCGCGGCCCCATTCACATAAGAGGGTCAGAGGCGGGTTCAGCCAACATGTGTCTGTAGAGTAAGACCAGCTTCAGTGTTCGGCAGTCATAGCTGAATTAAAAAAATTTACCTGTAAAGTGCTATGGAGACAGAGCAGGACGCTTTGGTTTTTGTTGCACAGTTATGAGCATCCGGGAGCACAGACCACAGCAATTTACAGGCTGACTTGAACATAAAAGTAATGTAGAAAAATGATTAATGTGCACAGTGCTGCACTATAATCTAACTTTACTGTATACGCAGTAACATGACAGGAACACAGAGGCAACAAGATTTCGCACGCGACGCCACAGCTGAGGGGCATCTTGTTCTTCTAGATGAAGTGTGGCTATAGGAAAAGATGGGAGGGGTTGGCGGCCATAGTGGTGCTCCTAGAGATATTGTCACCCCCCCCCCCCAAAGGGCATACATATTGAATAAAAATGCAGCACATGAAGATACTAAAAAGGTAACACCCATTACACTATAGCGTCCTCTATTCAGCGACACCAGCAGATACATTTAGCCAAAACTGGTGATAGATTCCCTTTAACAAACTGTGGCCCCTGTCTGTCAGTTCCCAAACAAGTATTGTTTATGATCAGTATATAAATATAGATGCCAGTCACAGTGTAGTCTAAGGGTCTATTCACACGGCAGAATTTCTTCTTGCCGAATTCCGCCTCAAATTAAAGTCCATAGACTTCTATGGGATTCCGCACTCCCATTCGCACTTCAGAATTTCCGCTTGTGGAATTCCGCCTCAAATTAAAGCCCATAGACTTCTATGGGATTCCGCACTCCCATTCACACTTCTGAATTTCCGCAAGCGGAAATTCAGAAGTGTGAATGGGAGTGCGGAATCCCATAGAAGTCTATGGGCTTTAATTTGATGCGGAATTCCACAAGCGGAAATTCCGAAGTGTGAATAGACCCTAAGGGGGTATGTTCAGTAAAGCTATTTTCACACAAAAGCCACATCCCATATATTTCAATGGTAATCCGCACTGTTCAGGCATCGGGCATTTTTTTCCACCTCAAATCTGAAAATCCAAATCCATAGCACAGATTTGAGGGCCTTGGATTTCTGCAATAAATTTTTCCTAAAAATTCTGTTATGCCCCATGGATTACCCCTGGACAGTGTAAAGACTATTGTGAACGCTGCCCCTGTGTAATTTGTAAACCTACAGAACTTTTAAAAATCCTGCGTTTGCTCATGAATATACTGAAATGTGTCGACAATGTACGCACATATATTATATACTGCCATATGAGGACACTGCATGCATATATCATACTGACATATAAAATCAATGTACACACATATATTATATACTGCCATATGAGGACACTGCATGCATATATCATACTGACATATAAAATCAATGTACGCACATATATTATATACTGCCATATGAGGACACTGCATGCATATATCATACTGACATATAAAATCAATGTACACACATATTATATACTGCCATATGAGGACACTGCATGCATATATCATACTGACATATAAAATCAATGTACACACATATATTATATACTGCCATATGAGGACACTGCATGCATATATCATACTGACATATAAAATCAATGTACACACATATATTATATACTGCCATATGAGGACACTGCATGCATATATCATACTGACATATAAAATCAATGTACACACACATATATTATATACTGCCATATGAGGACACTGCATGCATATATCATACTGACATATAAAATCAATGTACACACATATATTATATACTGCCATATGAGGACACTGCATGCATATATCATACTGACATATAAAATCAATGTACGCACACATATTATATACTGCCATATGAGGACACTGCATGCATATATCATACTGACATATAAAATCAATGTACACACATATATTATATACTGCCATATGAGGACACTGCATGCATATATCATACTGACATATAAAATCAATGTACACACATATATTATATACTGCCATATGAGGACACTGCATGCATATATCATACTGACATATAAAATCAATGTACACACACATATATTATATACTGCCATATGAGGACACTGCATGCATATATCATACTGACATATAAAATCAATGTACACACATATATTATATACTGCCATATGAGGACACTGCATGCATATATCATACTGACATATAAAATCAATGTACGCACACATATTATATACTGCCATATGAGGACACTGCATGCATATATCATACTGACATATAAAATCAATGTACGCACATATATTATATACTGCCATATGAGGACACTGCATGCATATATCATACTGACATAAAATCAATGTACACACATATATTATATACTGCCATATGAGGACACTGCATGCATATATCATACTGACATATAAAATCAATGTACACACATATATTATATACTGCCATATGAGGACACTGCATGCATATATCATACTGACATATAAAATCAATGTACGCACATATATTATATACTGCCATATGAGGACACTGCATGCATATATCATACTGACATATAAAATCAATGTACGCACATATATTATATACTGCCATATGAAGACACTGCATGCATATATCATACTGACATAAAATCAATGTACACACATATTATATACTGCCATATGAGGACACTGCATGCATATATCATACTGACATATAAAATCAATGTACACACATATTATATACTGCCATATGAGGACACTGCATGCATATATCATACTGACATATAAAATCGATGTACACACATATATTATATACTGCCATATGAGGACACTGCATGCATATATCATACTGACATATAAAATCAATGTACACACATATATTATATACTGCCATATGAGGACACTGCATGCATATATCATACTGACATAAAATCAATGTACACACATATAAATTATTCATATTAGGGATGGACAGAGAAATGTTACAAATGGTGGCTGCATCAACAATTGAACAGATAACCTGGTCGGACCATGCGTCCATCTCTCTGTCCATATGGCAGACAGTCATATATCTGGAGAGGGAACGCTTTTTTAATCAACCCCCCACAATCTCAACCTATACAGATAGAACTAGAGAGGTACTTTACTATAAACGACTCGGAATGCCCACAAACCAGTGGTAAAGGGCACTCTAATCACCTCACTCACTCTAATCACCTCACTCACTCTAATCACCTCACTCACTCTAATCACCTCACTCACTCTAATCACCTCACTCACTCTAATCACCTCACTCACTCTAATCACCTCTTCTATGAAAAGGCTTTGACTAAAAACAGAGCTAAATATTATAACAGTAGCGACAAAGCAGGTAAAAAATTGGCAAATAAGCTTAAAATACAACAACATAAAGCTAAAATCCCCCATGGAAACCTATAGATGGGAATGGAAAGCTAAAAGCCCCGCAAGACATTGCCACTCACTTTAGGGATTTTTATGCCACATTATACAATTTAAATCAAGACTCCCCAACAGCACAGCCATCTGAGGTACATATAAATCATATAAATCAATTTCTTTCATCAGTTTTACTACCCGGCTTATCTAGAGAACAACTGGAATATCTGAACGCCCCCATTTCCCAAGCTGAGGTATCTAAAGTCCTAAACACAATGCCATCTGGGAAGTCACAATGGATTGATGGCATTACGAGCGAATATTATAAACATTTTTCCTTATTAACTCCCTATTTAACTAAATTTTTCCGGCAGGCAGCTAGCTCTGGTCTCTTTGCAGAGGAAAACCAGAAATCACTAATTATGATCATGCCCAAACCCAATAAAGAACTGGACATACCTGAAAATTTCCGACCCATTTCCCTGCTGAATAATGCTTTAAAGTTATATGCTAAAGTCCTAGAATCGATTCTTCCAGTGTTGGTTTCGGGCGACCAAACAGGATTTATAAAGGGTCGTCAGGACTCTGATAACGTGCGAAGAATCCTTATCCTATTATACTGTGTAGAGCAGGGAAAAATTTGGCCGCATTAGATGCAGAGAAGGCGTTCGACCGGCTTTGCTGGTCGTATGCCTTCTCTGCATTATAAAGGATGGGATTCGAGGGACAAATTTTGTCTGCCGCCATCGCCGCTTTATTTTCATCTCCAATAGCACAAGTTATGGTAAATGGGACGATGTCTGACCCTTTTGTGATTAAAAATGGTGTCCTTTGTCACCCTTGATATTTATCTTGTCACTGGAACCCTTGGCACAGGCAGTAAGAGAAGCTAAACAAATAGAAGGGATCAAGGTAGGGGATGAGGAACACACGATTTCACTTCATGCAGACGATATTTTATTTTGTCTTTAGCAAACCCTGCTCAATCTATGGAAACAGTATTGGGCCTCAGATAATTTTGGCTCCCTCATATTACAATCTGAATAAAAGGAAATCACAGGCTATGGCATTAAATCTCCCCAGGGAAACATTGTTCTATAGGTGTCAAAAATATGATTTGGACTGGCGAGACAACCATATAACTTATTTGAGGATTTCACTTACCCAAACACTTAAAGGGGTACTCCACTGCTCAGCGTTTGGAACAAACTGTTCCAAACGCTGGAGCCGGGAGCTCGTGATGTCATAGCCCTGCCCCCTCAATGCAAGTCTATGGGAGGAGGCATTATAGTCGTGATGGCATGAAGGGGTGGGACGTCACAAGACCCCGGCGCCGGCTCCAGCGTTCGGAACAGTTTGTTCCAAACGCTGAGCAGCGAAGTACCCCTTAAAGGGTCTATACAAAGAAAACTATATTACACTCTTAGATCAAATTCAGAAATAGTTGGGGAGATATGGAGGAATTGAGGTTTCTTGGCAGAATAGCTGCGTTCAAGATTAATTTACTACCAAAATTATTATATCTATTTCGTTCTCTGCCAATCAATGTACCTCTCTCCTTCTTTGCCATGGCCCGTAAAATTATGAGCGAGTATATATGGAAGGGAGGTAAGAATCTCTTACAATATACTAACGAAACATCGATTTGCTGGTGGTCTCTGGTGCACAAAGAAGTCTGCTATGCAAACTCCTTACTATAGCAAAAATAACTAACGAAAAACTGGAGATCAGAGGAGGTTCCATCTATTTCAGAAATATTAAGTTCTATTAACCATACATTCCGATTGGAGGAGATTGTTGCTATCGGAACGGCCCAAACGATACCCTTCTATAAATGTGTAAACTGGAGAAGATACTATGAAACTAGATGTTCTGCTAAACTATCTTTGGCCTACGCACAGATATAGATAAAGCTTAGAATACCGTATATACCAACTGTATGTTGAGAGATTTTGACCAAGGAGTGGGTACAAGATTGTAATCTAGATTTAGAGTAATGCGTACAACTGTTTTCTTTTGTGTTATTTTCTTTTTCTGTAGCGTAATGCTGATTATAGTAGTTAAGTTAATAGATAGTGTTACTATAAGTGCTCGGAATATCTTTGTGGACTGTCTACCCTGTATAGATAAAAATATTTGTATGTATTTTTTGAAGAAAAAAAAACTTTATAAAATCTATGAAACAGGAATGCACCGAAATTTCGGCCGCCGAAAATTCCCTTCGGCCAAGGGAATTTCCTGCCGATAATTTCGGTGGCTTCGTCACAAACGGGAAGTCAGCTGACAGCCACCTGAAAGGTATTAGCGCGGAGCAGGAAGTGTGAGTATGCATGTGCCACTGGGCTGTGGACTGGAGCACCGGGGAGGGAAGTAAACATGGCGGCGTCCTGTGCCTGTCTTTGAGTCAGGTAAGAGTTGTTATCCCTGGAGAGAGCAAACTGCGCAGTCAGGGAAGAATAAGGAGAGGCGGTGCGCCCCTAGAGCCGCGAAGAAGCGGGACTGGAGTCCTTGGTACAGCACGGCTGTCTGCTTGTAACGTGCCGCTTACCGCTATATGTGCAGGTACACTGCTCAAATACATAAAGGGAACACTAAGATAACACATCCTAGATCTGAATCAATGAACTAATCGTATGAAATACTTTCGTCTTTACATAGTTGAATGTGCTGACAACAAAATCACACAAAAATTATCAATGGAAATCAAATTTATCAACCCATGGAGGTCTGGATATGGAGTCACACAAAGTGGAAAACCACACTACAGGCTGATCCAACTTTGATGTAACTGGACAGTCTGTGGCGTAGGGATCGACTGATTATCGGTTTGGCTGATATTATCGGCCGATATTCACGATTTTGGAAGTTATCGGTAATTACCTTGCAGATAATGCGGGCGCTTAAAATCAATGAACTGCAGCGGCTTTTGTGGGGCCAGAGACCGCCACCACCCACTTCTCTCCCTCTGCCTGTCCTGGGGTCCTGAGTCCAACCACCACCGCCGCTGCCCCCCTAACCCGCCGCCGCCCGCTTCTCTCCCTCTGCCTGTCCTGGGGTGCTGAGCCCAACCACCGCCGCTGTCCTCCCCCCTAACCCGCCGTCTGCCTCTCTCCCCCTGCCTGTCCTGAGTCCAACCAGCGCTGCTGCCCCCCCTAACCTGCCGCCACTGCACCCCCCCCCTGCCTAACCTGTGTCCA